>NC_091351.1:14576975-14584475 GCF_038502225.1 Cherax quadricarinatus
CAATATATGGGCTGGAGCAATAACGTCACTAGTGTGTGTTTAAAATGGGGTCAGAAAATTTAAAAAACTGATTGAGATGTGTAACACTAGTGTGCGAATGCAAGTGTATCCAATATTAGACTTAGAGTTGATTGCGTGTCGTGTGTATCTCAGATTTTACAGAGTGAACGATTGTTTGGAATATGTTAATGTAATCCTTGAAGTGTGTATACACATTCATTAGCTAACCGCTAGAAGCTGGGATTTATAAGCTATAAACCACGACTTACACCTAACAATATGTGCCACAGCTCACATCTAACATGAAGCTGGGATTTATAAGCTGTAAACTACGACTTACACCTAACAACATGTGCCACAGTTCGCAGCTAACATGAAGCTAGGATTTATAAGCTATAAACCACGACTTATACGACTTACAATATGTGCTACAGTTCACAGTTAACATGCCCAAACATCAACGAGCATATTACTAAAGATATTGTTTTATAGAAATTAAAGCTAAAAGTCGTTACTGCTCAAAGGACCTCAAACCAGTAGACATTCAGTGAAGGGAAATAGCTATTAGTGACAAGTGATGTTGGTAGTGTAAAAGAAGATATACAGTTGGAGTCGATTATGCCTCCAACACCAAATGCTGTGGACGTCAGGATGGGGTGGTCCTACATAAGGCGGGTCAGCAGCCTACTTGGGCTAAGTGTCCGCAGCAGTTCCAGCTTCCACGAACAAACCTCCAGCATAGACCACCACATCGCCTCCATCTACTACAAGTCTAACATGTGAGTCATGTCCCTCACTAACCCTTCCTCTTTAAAACTTCCTCATGAACGAAAATATTTATCGATGGTACACAATCCTGACAAGCTGATGAATAAGACACAGGTGTAACACTCAGGTGCCTTAATGATATTCAGGTACATTTATTGACTTTTTGTTCTCTAAGGAAATGTTGAGTTTAACCTGAGGAGACTGAAACTATGACGATGTTTCGGATCATTAACAAATCAAATACGGTATTGTGACTTCTTACTCTTGTTTTGTGAAATTAGTAAAATGCAAATTAGTTTGAGCACGTCTTACATAGGCTCTCCTACATTGCTCCCCAGATCATCGTGCCCCAATGCAATCTTTTGTTAGTGTCCCTTGATCACCTAATATAATCAACATACTCCCTTCCCTTTCTCATCTTTCTTCCATCTCTAAATTCTCCATGTTCCTCGCCTATATCTAGTACTTAGTGGATGAGAGGAGGTGGCCAAGTTTTATCTGGAGATTAACTATGGACACATCTTAACAACAGCCTCTCAGTGTGGAGATGCTTCTTAGTTGATGTGTGATGAGAGGTTGCTAAGGTATGTGATAGGAAGCTATTCTACGTGATGGTTATTGATATTTGGTGACAGAGAACCATCCTGCGTGACGATTGCTGATGTATGGTGACGTAGAAGTATCCTGCGTAGTAACTGCTGATGTATGGTGATGGGGGACCAACCTGTGTGATGAACTGCTACCAAGTCACATTTTATCTGTCTTATGAGTTCCTTCCCATTTTTTTGCTCAGTTGTGACTTGAAAATGGTTCAAGAAGAACCGAAACGTGTCCTGCAGAGCGAACAAAAAGGCACATTACCGTAACTGGAACAAAACACAAATAACCCGCACATAGGAGAGAGGAGCTTATGACGACGTTTCGGTCCGACCTGGACCATTTATAACGTCACACTCTCTACCATGTACGGGTTATTAGTGTAGTGTGTCGTTTACACTATCCTCTCCAAATTGTGGGTTATTTTTGACTTGTTCCAGCTATAACATTGTGACTTTTATTTTCATAGTTAAATCATGTTTTAACATTGTAACAAACGTCATGAAAATCAGGGTAGAAGCACAATGCAACCGTATTTAAAATTGTTAATAATTTAAGGAGGATTTGGTTTTCGGTGGGTGAGAGGACTGTGGATGAGGGAAGGGTGGGTGAGGGAAGGGTGGGTGAGGGAAGGGTGGGTGAGGGAAGGGTGGGTGAGTGAAGGGTGGGTGAGGGAAGGGTGGGTGAGGGAAGGGTGGGTGAGTGAAGGGTGGGTGAGTGAAGGGTGGGTGAGGGAAGGGTGGGTGAGGGAAGGGTGGGTGAGTGAAGGGTGGGTGAGGGAAGGGTGGGTGAGGGAAGGGTGGGTGAGGGAAGGGTGGGTGAGTGAAGGGTGGGTGAGGGAAGGGTGGGTGAGGGAAGGGTGGGTGAGGGAAGGGTGGGTGAGGGAAGGGTGGGTGAGGGAAGGGTGGGTGAGTGAAGGGTGGGTGAGGGAAGGGTGGGTGAGGGAAGGGTGGGTGAGGGAAGGGTGGGTGAGGGAAGGGTGGGTGAGTGAAGGGTGGGTGAGGGAAGGGTGGGTGAGGGAAGGGTGGGTGAGGGAAGGGTGGGTGAGGGAAGGGTGGGTGAGTGAAGGGTGGGTGAGGGAAGGGTGGGTGAGGGAAGGGTGGGTGAGGGAAGGGTGGGTGAGGGAAGGGTGGGTGAGGGAAGGGTGGGTGAGTGAAGGGTGGGTGAGGGAAGGGTGGGTGAGGGAAGGGTGGGTGAGGGAAGGGTGGGTGAGGGAAGGGTGGGTGAGTGAAGGGTGGGTGAGGGAAGGGTGGGTGAGGGAAGGGTGGGTGAGGGAAGGGTGGGTGAGAGAAGTGTGGGTGAGTGAAGGGTGGGTGAGGGAAGGGTGGGTGAGGGAAGGGTGGGTGAGGGAAGGGTGGGTGAGGGAAGGGTGGGTGAGGGAAGGGTGGGTGAGTGAAGGGTGGGTGAGGGAAGGGTGGGTGAGGGAAGGGTGGGTGAGGGAAGGGTGGGTGAGGGAAGGGTGGGTGAGGGAAGGGTGGGTGAGGGAAGGGTGGGTGAGGGAAGGGTGGGTGAGTGAAGGGTGGGTGAGGGAAGGGTGGGTGAGGGAAGGGTGGGTGAGGGAAGGGTGGGTGAGGGAAGGGTGGGTGAGGGAAGGGTGGGTGAGGGAAGGGTGGGTGAGGGAAGGGTGGGTGAGTGAAGGGTGGGTGAGGGAAGGGTGGGTGAGGGAAGGGTGGGTGAGGGAAGGGTGGGTGAGGGAAGGGTGGGTGAGGGAAGGGTGGGTGAGTGAAGGGTGGGTGAGGGAAGGGTGGGTGAGGGAAGGGTGGGTGAGGGAAGGGTGGGTGAGGGAAGTGTGGGTGAGTGAAGGGTGGGTGAGGGAAGGGTGGGTGAGGGAAGGGTGGGTGAGGGAAAGGTGGGTGAGGGAAGGGTGGGTGAGGGAAGGGTGGGTGAGGGAAGGGTGGGTGAGGGAAGGGTGGGTGAGGGAAGGGTGGGTGAGGGAAGGGTGGGTGAGTGAAGGGTGGGTGAGGGATGGGTGGGTGCGGGAAGGGTGGGTGAGGGAAGGGTGGGTGAGGGAAGTGTGGGTGAGTGAAGGGTGGGTGAGGGAAGGGTGGGTGAGGGAAGGGTGGGTGAGGGAAGGGTGGGTGAGGGAAGGGTGGGTGAGGGAAGGGTGGGTGAGTGAAGGGTGGGTGAGGGAAGGGTGGGTGAGGGAAGGGTGGGTGAGGGAAGGGTGGGTGAGGGAAGGGTGGGTGAGGGAAGGGTGGGTGAGGGAAAGGGTGGGTGAGGGAAGGGTGGGTGAGTGAAGGGTGGGTGAGGGAAGGGTGGGTGAGGGAAGGGTGGGTGAGGGAAGGGTGGGTGAGGGAAGGGTGGGTGAGGGAAGGGTGGGTGAGTAAAGGGTGGGTGAGTGAAGGGTGGGTGAGGGAAGGGTGGGTGAGGGAAGGGTGGGTGAGGGAAGGGTGGGTGAGGGAAGGGTGGGTGAGGGAAGGGTGGGTGAGGGAAGGGTGGGTGAGGGAAGGGTGGGTGAGGGAAGGGTGGGTGAGGGAAGGGTGGGTGAGGGGGTGGGTGAAAGGGTGGGTGAGGGAAGGGTGGGTGAGGGAAGGGTGGGTGAGGGAAGGGTGGGTGAGTGAAGGGTGGGTGAGGGAAGGGTGGGTGAGTGAAGGGTGGGTGAGGGAAGGGTGGGTGAGGGAAGGGTGGGTGAGGGAAGGGTGGGTGAGGGAAGGGTGGGTGAGGGAAGGGTGGGTGAGGGAAGGGTGGGTGAGGGTGGGTGAAGGGTGGGTGAGGGAAGGGTGGGTGAGGGAAGGGTGGGTGAGGGAAGGGTGGGTGAGTGAAGGGTGGGTGAGGGAAGGGTGGGTGAGGGAAGGGTGGGTGAGGGAAGGGTGGGTGAGGGAAGGGTGGGTGAAGGGTAGGTGAAGGGTGGGTGAAGGGTGAGTGAAGGGTGGAAGAAGGGTGGGTGAGGGAAGGGTGGGTGAGGGAAGGGTGGGTGAGGGAAGGGTGGGTGAGGGAAGGGTGGGTGAGGGAAGGGTGGGTGAGGGAAGGGTGGGTGAGGGAAGGGTGGGTGAGGGAAGGGTGGGTGAGGGAAGGGTGGGTGAGGGAAGGGTGGGTGAGGGAAGGGTGGGTGAGTGAAGGTGGGTGTGTGAAGGTGGGTGGGTGAAGGGTGGGTGAGTGAAGGGTGGGTGAGTGAAGGGTGGGTGAGGGAAGGGTGGGTGAGGGAAGGGTGGGTGAGGGAAGGGTGGGTGAGGGAAGGGTGGGTGAGGGAAGGGTGGGTGAGGGAAGGGTGGGTGAGGGAAGGGTGGGTGAGTGAAGGGTGGGTGAGGGAAGGGTGGGTGAGTGAAGGGTGGGTGAGGGAAGGGTGGGTGAGGGAAGGGTGGGTGAGTGAAGGGTGGGTGAGTGAAGGGTGGGTGAGTGAAGGGTGGGTGAGTGAAGGGTGGGTGAGGAAGGGTGGGTGAGGGAAGGGTGGGTGAGGGAAGGGTGGGTGAGGGAAGGGTGGGTGAGGGAAGGGTGGGTGAGTGAAGGGTGGGTGAGGGAAGGGTGGGTGAGGGAAGGGTGGGTGAGGGAAGGGTGGGTGAGGGAAGGGTGGGTGAGGGAAGGGTGGGTGAGGGAAGGGTGGGTGAGGGAAGGGTGGGTGAGGGAAGGGTGGGTGAGGGAAGGGTGGGTGAGGAAGGGTGGGTGAGGGAAGGTGGGTGAGGAAGGGTGGGTGAGGGAAGGGTGGGTGAGGGAAGGGTGGGTGAGGGAAGGGTGGGTGAGGGAAGGGTGGGTGAGGGAAGGGTGGGTGAGGGAAGGGTGGGTGAGGGAAGGGTGGGTGAGGGAAGGGTGGGTGAGGGAAGGGTGGGTGAGGGAAGGGTGGGTGAGGGAAGGGTGGGTGAGGGAAGGGTGGGTGAGGGAAGGGTGGGTGAGGGAAGGGTGGGTGAGGGAAGGGTGGGTGAGGGAAGGGTGGGTGAGGGAAGGGTGGGTGAGTGAAGGGTGGGTGAGGGAAGGGTGGGTGAGGGAAGGGTGGGTGAGGGAAGGGTGGGTGAGGGAAGGGTGGGTGAGTGAAGGGTGGGTGAGGGAAGGGTGGGTGAGTGAAGGGTGGGTGAGGGAAGGGTGGGTGAGTGAAGGGTGGGTGAGGGAAGGGTGGGTGAGGGAAGGGTGGGTGAGGGAAGGGTGGGTGAGTGAAGGGTGGGTGAGGGGGTGGGTGAGGGAGGGTGGGTGAGGGAAGGGTGGGTGAGGGAAGGGTGGGTGAGGGAAGGGTGGGTGAGGGATGGGTGGGTGTGGGATGGGTGGGTGAGGGAAGGGTGGGTGAGGGAAGGGTGGGTGAGGGAAGGGTGGGTGAAGGAAGGGTGGGTGATGGAAGGGTGGGTGAGTGAAGGGTGGGTGAGGGAAGGGTGGGTGAGGGAAGGGTGGGTGAAGGAAGGGTGGGTGAGGGAAGGGTGGGTGAGGGAACAGATAAGTGGTGTGGACGTGCTTCACGTCCAATGATGCCAAGGTGAGTGGAGCATAATCTCTGGCTGGTCTTGACCTACTTTGCCTTCTCTTCCTGTTTACTCACCAAATGTCCAGGAAATTTTTTCGCACATTGATAATAATTTGTGGCAAGATGGCAGACTTTTCTTCCTAAGAGCTAAGATAACAGGGATATCTTGCTACTCCTACTTACACTTTGGTCACACTTCACAGACACGCACATGCATATATATATATACATACATCTAGGTTTTTCTCCTTTTTCTAAATAGCTCTTGTTCTTTTTTATTTCTTCTATTGTCCATGGGGAAGTGGAAAAGAATCTTTCCTCCGTAAGCCATGCGTGTCGTATGAGGCGACTAAAATGCCGGGAGCAATGGGCTAGTAACCCCTTCTCCTGTATACAATTACTAAAAAAGAGAAGAAGAAAAACTTTATAAAACTGGGTTGCTTAAATGTGCGTGGATGTAGTGCGGATGACAAGAAACAGATGATTGCTGATGTTATGAATGAAAAGAAGTTGGATGTCCTGGCCCTAAGCGAAACAAAGCTGAAGGGGGTAGGAGAGTTTCAGTGGGGGGAAATAAATGGGATTAAATCTGGAGTATCTGAGAGAGTTAGAGCAAAGGAAGGGGTAGCAGTAATGTTAAATGATCAGTTATGGAAGGAGAAAAGAGAATATGAATGTGTAAATTCAAGAATTATGTGGATTAAAGTAAAGGTTGGATGCGAGAAGTGGGTCATAATAAGCGTGTATGCACCTGGAGAAGAGAGGAATGCAGAGGAGAGAGAGAGATTTTGGGAGATGTTAAGTGAATGTATAGGAGCCTTTGAACCAAGTGAGAGAGTAATTGTGGTAGGGGACTTGAATGCTAAAGTAGGAGAAACTTTTAGAGAGGGTGTGGTAGGTAAGTTTGGGGTGCCAGGTGTAAATGATAATGGGAGCCCTCTGATTGAACTTTGTATAGAAAGGGGTTTAGTTATAGGTAATACATATTTTAAGAAAAAGAGGATAAATAAGTATACACGATATGATGTAGGGCGAAATGACAGTAGTTTGTTGGATTATGTATTGGTAGATAAAAGACTGTTGAGTAGACTTCAGGATGTACATGTTTATAGAGGGGCCACAGATATATCAGATCACTTTCTAGTTGTAGCTACACTGAGAGTAAAAGGTAGATGGGATACAAGGAGAATAGAAGCATCAGGGAAGAGAGAGGTGAAGGTTTATAAACTAAAAGAGGAGGCAGTTAGGGTAAGATATAAACAGCTATTGGAGGATAGATGGGCTAATGAGAGCATAGGCAATGGGGTCGAAGAGGTATGGGGTAGGTTTAAAAATGTAGTGTTAGAGTGTTCAGCAGAAGTTTGTGGTTACAGGAAAGTGGGTGCAGGAGGGAAGAGGAGCGATTGGTGGAATGATGATGTAAAGAGAGTAGTAAGGGAGAAAAAGTTAGCATATGAGAAGTTTTTACAAAGTAGAAGTGATGCAAGGAGGGAAGAGTATATGGAGAAAAAGAGAGAAGTTAAGAGAGTGGTGAAGCAGTGTAAAAAGAGAGCAAATGAGAGAGTGGGTGAGATGTTATCAACAAATTTTGTTGAAAATAAGAAAAAGTTTTGGAGTGAGATTAACAAGTTAAGAAAGCCTAGAGAACAAATGGATTTGTCAGTTAAAAATAGGAGAGGAGAGTTATTAAATGGAGAGTTAGAGGTATTGGGAAGATGGAAGGAATATTTTGAGGAATTGTTAAATGTTGA
>NC_091351.1:14589475-14691975 GCF_038502225.1 Cherax quadricarinatus
CCAGCAAGATGCAGTCAGCACCTGCAGAGTTCCTGTTGCCTTCTACATCGTCTTTGTCAGTGTTTCTCCACGCTTAGCAGTTGGGTTTAGTCCTGACTTTTCTATCTTCGACTCAAGACATTCCTCTCACTGTCTATTCGTCGCCCTGTCCCCACTTACCTCTCGCCCCTCGCCCCTCGCCCCTCGCCCCTCGCCCCCCCTCGCCCCCCCTCGCCCCCCCTCGCCCCTCGCCCCTCGTGGGTCCTTACCTGTGAGTCCTCTGTTCTGTTCTATTCCGCCTATTCGGCACGACTTATATATATATATATATATATATATATATATATATATATATATATATATATATATATATATATATATATATATATATATATATATATATATATATATATATATATATATATATATATATATATATATATATATATATATATATATATATATATATATATATATATATGTATATATATATATATATATATATATATATATATATATATATATATATATATATATATATATATATATATATATATATATATATATATATATATATATATATATATATATATATATATATATATATATATATATATATATATATATATATATATATATACATATATATATATATATATATATATATATATATATATATATATATATATATATATATATATATATATATATATATATATATATATATATATGTCGTGCCGAATATGTAAAACTGGTCAATTAGCAAGAACTCATTTAAAATTAAATCCTTTTTAAAATTTTCTCTTATACGTTTAAAGATATTTTTTTCATTAATGTTAATGTAAAAATTTTTAATTTTGCACCAAAAGAATCTTAGAAAACTTACCTAACCTTATTATAACAAGAACAATTTATTTTAGCCTAACACAACTAAATATATTTTAGATTTGTTTACAATAATTTAATACTATAGAAACACATTGAAATATATTTTTTTCGTTAGGTTCAGAATGATTTTGTCGAAATTATTGCATACACAAATTTTCACTTGTCCTATATGGCAAGATGAGCGTTGCTATTTAAGCCAAGATCGCAAGTTCTGCCTATTCGGAGGGATATGTTGTGTATCTTTATACGTATATGCTTCTAAACTGTTGTATTCTGAGCACCTCTACGAAAACAGTGATTATGTGTGAGGTGAAAGTGTTGAATGATGATGAAAGTATTTTCTTTTTGGGGATTTTCTTTCTTTTTGGGTCACCCTGCCTCGGTGGGAGACGCCCGACTTGTTAATATATATATATACATTACCAAACAAAAAACAAAAAAAAGAGGATGAGAAGATAACCAGAAATAATTTTTGCAGTAAATTAGGTAGAGGTGAGCAGGGCAGTATGTGAAGGTCAGGATGCTGAAGACAGATTAGCGGCAAGAAGAAGGTCATCTGTGATCGCATATATTTATTTTGTCTAGCCTCGTGATGCTGGCAAGATAACCACATAATCCCCACTTATCTCTCATTTTCCGAAATATTATCAAAACTGAATATTAATATCGCAATTTAGTCATCATTACACAGTAGTCAAATGTATATCTTAGTAGTGCCCTCTCAATAATGAATTTATTTAAATTTACAGTGTTCACTATGCATTTTTTTGTAATGACCGGTTTTTCTGACAGACATCTGGGATGGCAATAGGAATTTTTTTAATCGCCTGTTCTAAATTTCCTGTAGGGGAATGTTTTTGTAACCACAGTCTTTAAAAATATTGGTTGACGGGTATTGAAAAACATCGCACTAAATTTGTAATAAAATAGCAACTCTGTCTTCATGTGGAAAATAGTTGCATTAATATTCCGCATCTTATTATGGTAAATATTGTGTCCTCAGCGGCTACTATATCTTCCATGTCTCGCTATATAATTTCCATAAATACTTTAGACATGTTAATGTATGATTAAAACAATATGAGATTTATAGTATTTATTTTGAAGACGTTTCGCCCCATAAATATTATATCAATCAATTTAGATATAAGTAAATAAAGTAAATAATGTCTGTAAACATATAATATATTATATCATAAATGATTACACTGTATATATATATATATATATATATATATATATATATATATATATATATATATATATATATATATATATATATATATATATATATATATATATATATATATATATATATATATATATATATATATATATATATATATGTCGTGCCGAATAGGCAGAACTTGTGATCTTGGCTTAAATAGCAACGCTCATCTTGCCATATAGGACAAATGAAAATTTGTGTATGCAATAATTTCGCCAAAATCATTCTGAACTTAACGAAAACAATATATTTCACTGTGTTTGTTTAATATTAAATTATTGTAAACGTATCTAAAATATATTTTGTTGGGTTAGGCCAAAATAAATTGTTCTTGTTATAATGAGGTCAGGTAAGTTTTCTAAGATTCTTTTGGTGCAAAATTAAAAAAAATTACATTAACATTAATGAAAAATATATATCTTTAAACGTATAAGAGAAAATTTTAGAAAGGACTTAATTTTGAATGAGTTCTTGCTAATTGACCAGTTTTACATATTCGGCACGACATATATATATATATATATATATATATATATATATATATATATATATATATATATATATATATATATATATATATATATATATATATATATATATATATATATATATATATATATATATATATATATATATATATATATATATATATTTCATTGTGTTTGTTTATTATTAAATTATTGTAAACTTATCTAAAATATATTTAGTTGGATCAGGCTAAATTTAATTGCGCTTGTTATAACAAGGCTAGGTAAGTATCCTAAGATCCTTTTGGTAGAAAATTATTAATTGTCACATTGACATAAATTAAAAAAATATATATCTTTAAACGTATAAGAGAAAATTTTAGAAAGGACTGTTCACTATACTGTTTGTCTAGTACCACGTATGACCTCACCGGATATTATTAACATTCTCAAGTTAAAATAACTTATATACTCCCGTGAGTTAGGTGACCGTACAATTCATCACGTCCATATGTTGGTGAAGTGCTCTTGATCCAATGAAATAGAATTACAATCACATTTCCCTATGGGCTTACCCTTTATTCTATGATAATCAGATCATAAGTCACCTACTTAGTCATCCTATATACTAATTTCACCACACATGAGCTGATAAATAAAGCCTAACATATTTCCTGTTTATCCAGAGAAAAGTCTGCTCTTCCTGGGGCAAACTTACTCCCCAAAATGCTTAGTATAAATTAATGATAATCTAACCAATCAAGCCTAACTTAAGCTGGTCCTATTTAACCGAACCTAATAACATAACATGAATAATGTTTACAGATAAATTTCAAGAAAATGTCAAGTGAAAACTAATGATCCAATTATGATGTCATAAGTCCATATGTTACTTAGGTCTGGAAGAAGTTCTAATATGTTACTTAGGTCTGGAAGAAGTTCTAATATGTTACTTAGGTCTGGAAGAAGTTCTAATATGTTACTTAGGTCTGGAAGAAGTGCTAATATGTTACTTAGATCTGGAAGAAGTTCTAATATGTTACTTAGGTCTGGAAGAAGTGCTAATATGTTACTTAGATCTGGAAGAAGTTCTAATATGTTACTTAGGACTGGAAGAAGTAATAATATGTCACTTAGATCTGGAAGAAGTTCTAATATGTTACTTAGGTCTGGAAGAAGTGCTAATATGTTACTTAGATCTGGAAGAAGTTCTAATATGTTACTTAGGTCTGGAAGAAGTTCTAATATGTTACTTAGATCTGGAAGAAGTTCTAATATGTTACTTAGGTCTGGAAGAAGTGCTAATATGTTACTTAGATCTGGAAGAAGTTCTAATATGTTACTTAGGTCTGGAAGAAGTTCTAATATGTTACTTAGATCTGGAAGAAGTTCTAATATGTTACTTAGGTCTGGAAGAAGTGCTAATATGTTACTTAGATCTGGAAGAAGTTCTAATATGTTACTTAGGTCTGGAAGAAGTTCTAATATGTTACTTAGATCTGGAAGAAGTTCTAATATGTTACTTAGGTCTGGAAGAAGTGCTAATATGTTACTTAGATCTGGAAGAAGTTCTAATATGTTACTTAGGTCTGGAAGAAGTGCTAATATGTTACTTAGGTCTGGAAGAAGTGCTAATATGTTACTTAGGTCTGGAAGAAGTTCTAATATGTTACTTAGGTCTGGAAGAAGTTCTAATATGTTACTTAGGTCTGGAAGAAGTTCTAATATGTTACTTAGGTCTGGAAGAAGTGCTAATATGTTACTTAGGTCTGGAAGAAGTTCTAATATGTTACTTAGGTCTGGAAGAAGTTCTAATATGTTACTTAGGTCTGGAAGAAGTTCTAATATGTTACTCAGATCTGGAAGAAGTTCTAATATGTTACTTAGGTCTGGAAGAAGTTCTAATATGTTACTTAGGTCTGGAAGAAGTTCTAATATGTTACTTAGGTCTGGAAGAAGTTCTAATATGCTACTTAGGTCTGGAAGAAGTTCTAATATGTTATTTAGGTCTGGAAGAAGTTCTAATGCGTTACTTAGTTCTGGAAGAAGTTCTCATATGTTACTTAGGTCGGGAAGAAGTTCTAATATGTTACTTAGGTCTGGAAGAAGTTCCATTATGTTACTTAGGTCTGGAAGAAGTTCTAATATGTTACTTAGATCTGGAAGAAGTTCTAATATGTTACTTAGGTCTGGAAGAAGTTCTAATATGTTACTTAGGTCTGGAAGAAGTTCTAATATGTTACTTAGGTCTGGAAGAAGTTCTAATATGTTACTTAGATCTGGAAGAAGTTCTAATATGCTACTTAGGTCTGGAAGAAGTGCTAATGTGTTACTTAGATCTGGAAGAAGTTCTAATATGTTACTTAGATCTGGAAGAAGTTCTAATATGTTACTTAGGTCTGGAAGAAGTTCTAATATGTTACTTAGATCTGGAAGAAGTGCTAATGTGTTACTTAGATCTGGAAGAAGTTCTAATATGTTACTTAGGTCTGGAAGAAGTTCTAATATGTTACTTAGGTCTGGAAGAAGTTCTAATATGTTACTTAGGTCTGGAAGAAGTTCTAATATGTTACTTAGGCCTGGAAGAAGTTCTAATATGTTACTTAGGTCTGGAAGAAGTTCTAATATGCTACTTAGATCTGGAAGAAGTTCTAATATGCTACTTAGGTCTGGAAGAAGTGCTAATGTGTTACTTAGATCTGGAAGAAGTTCTAATATGTTACTTAGATCTGGAAGAAGTTTTAATATGTTACTTAGGTCTGGAAGAAGTTCTAATATGTTACTTAGATCTGGAAGAAGTTCTAATATGTTACTTAGGCCTGGAAGAAGTTCTAATATGTTACTTAGGTCTGGAAGAAGTTCTAATATGTTACTTAGGTCTGGAAGAAGTTCTAATATGTACTTAGATCTGGAAGAAGTTCTAATATGCTACTTAGGTCTGGAAGAAGTGCTAATGTGTTACTTAGATCTGGAAGAAGTTCTAATATGTTACTTAGATCTGGAAGAAGTTCTAATATGTTACTTAGGTCTGGAAGAAGTTCTAATATGTTACTTAGATCTGGAAGAAGTGCTAATGTGTTACTTAGATCTGGAAGAAGTTCTAATATGTTACTTAGATCTGGAAGAAGTTCTAATATGTTACTTAGATCTGGAAGAAGTGCTAATGTGTTACTTAGATCTGGAAGAAGTTCTAATATGTTACTTAGGTCTGGAAGAAGTTCTAATATGTTACTTAGGTCTGGAAGAAGTTCTAATATGTTACTTAGGTCTGGAAGAAGTGCTAATGTGTTGCTTAGATCTGGAAAAAGTTCTAATATGTTACTTAGGTCTGGAAGAAGTGCTAATATGTTACTTAGGCCTGGAACAAGTGCTAATATGTTACTTAGGTCTGGAAGAAGTTCTAATATGTTACTTAGGTCTGGAAGAAGTTCTAATATGTTACTTAGGTCTGGAAGAAGTTCTAATATGTTACTTAGGTCTGGAAGAAGTTCTAATATGTTACTTAGGTCTGGAAGAAGTTCTAATATGTTACTTAGGTCTGGAAGATGTTCTAATATGTTACTTAGGTCTGGAAGAAGTTCTAATATGTTACTTAGGTCTGGAAGAAGTTCTAATATGTTACTTAGGTCTGGAAGAAGTTCTAATATGTTACTTAGGTCTGGAAGAAGTTCTAATATGTTACTTAGGTCTGGAAGAAGTTCTAATATGTTACTTAGATCTGGAAGAAGTTCTAATATGTTACTTAGGTCTGGAAGAAGTTCTAATATGTTACTTAGATCTGGAAGAAGTTCTAATATGTTACTTAGGTCTGGAAGAAGTTCTAATATGTTACTTAGATCTGGAAGAAGTTCTAATATGTTACTTAGGTCTGGAAGAAGTTCTAATATGTTACTTAGGCCTGGAAGAAGTTCTAATATGTTACTTAGGCCTGGAAGAAGTTCTAATATGTTACTTAGGCCTGGAAGAAGTGCTGATATATTTTAATTCATAAGTATTTTGAAATTCATAATTACATGAGCGAGTAACAAGATGAAACTACTGAGGATGGTTTGTGTAACAGTGTGTTCTTCACCAGGAAGTTTGTGTAACAGTTTGTTTTTCACCAGGAAGTTTGTGTAACAGTTTGTTTTTCACCAGGAAGTTTGTGTAACAGTATGTTTTTCACCAGGAAGTTTGTGTAACAGTATGTTTTTCACCAGGAAGTTTGTGTAACGGTATGTTTTTCACCAGGGAGTTCGTGGATATCGAGGCTGGAGACTCAACACTTCTAGGAGGGATCGGGGAGGAGACAGACGCCCAAGGAGCCGATGGAGACTTGGCAGTGGTGACAAATGGTGGCCAGAGTATCAACTCTACCTTCTACGATGACTCTCCCAGGAGCTCCGAGGATTCTCACAATGCCGAGCGCTTTGACACCATGGCCAGAAACTCCATGACTTCCCTACAACAACGCCGACAGTCCACTTCCTCAGCCTTCACCACCGAGCCTCTTACAGCCACAACCAATGACCGTAACTGGTCGTGGCGGTACCTCAGGGTCAGTATATACCGCTACATCAGAGTCAGTACATACCACTGTGGCACCACTACATCAGGGTCAGTATATAACACTGTGGAACTACTACCTCAGGATCAGTGTATACCACTGTCAGTATATGCCACTACCTCAGGGTCAGTATATACTACTGTGGCACCACTACCTCAGGGTCAGCATATACTATTGTGGAACCACTACCTCAGGGTCAGTATATACCACTGTCAATATATACCACTACCTCATGGTCAGTATATACCACTGTCAGTATATACCACTACCTCAGGGTCAGTGTATACTACGGTACCACCACTACCTCAGGGTCAGTATATACCACTGTGGAACCATTACCTCAGATTCAGTGTATACCACTGTGGAACCACTACCTCAGGGTCAGTGTGCACCACTGTGGAACTACTACCTCAGGGTCAGTAAATACCACTGTGGAATCACTACCTCAGGGTCAGTGTATACCACTGTGGAACCACTACCTCAGGGTCAGTGTATACCACTGTGGCATCACTTCCTCAGCTTCAGTATATACCATTATGGCACCACTACTTCAGGGTCAGAAATAACACTGTGACACCACTACCTGGTGGTCAGAAATAACTCTGTGGCACCACTACCTGATGGTCAGAAATAACACTGTGGCACCACTACCTGATGGTCAGAAATAACACTGTGGCACCACTACTCCAGGGTCAGAAATAACACTGTGGAACCACTTCCTCAGCGGTCGGTATATACCAATGTAGCACTATTTTAGGGCCAATGGATAACCTTGGTACAGTCTCAAGGTTTTCATACATAAGCCTGGCACTATCCCAAGGTCAGTATACATAAATTGACCACTGTATCAAAATCAGTAGTATCACCGAAATGACGCCTTCACAAGGAATATATTAAGCTAAATTTACGGGATATTTTTTGGTATTCTAATTATTAATTTTGCATTATAACTAAACAAGCAGGTAACCTAACTTTGCGGAAACTGACGAAAATGATAAATATCAAAATTTACCTTACCTATCAGAGACTGCATAGCCGTAATTAACGGTATTCCAGAGAGGGAGGGGATAGAAATTTTCGTGTGAGTTCCATGTATGTTATCATTGTTGTGATTATCATTATGTGAAATGTTAAACCATGTGAGTCATTCAAGGTAAGAAACAGTGAAGGCTCGACCCTATGTCTGCTAAGCAGGAAGCAGAAGCTCTTCCTAATTGTATTTACTTAACATTAGTAAACATAGGAAAGCCATCAACGCATTGCCTTTTTTTCTTAGAGTTGATGCCAAGAAAAATGTAGTCTTTATCTCTGTTAGGCTCATTAAGGCCACAGCCAGAGTAAAGACAACTTTGATGACTGGCGGACACTCGTTATAAAGCTTCGCTCCTTGTAGACCTTTATAATTTTCTTTTTTTGTTTACGTATCTTTTGGATTAATATATGTTTGCTTCCTGTCTTTCATGCGATAACTGGTGTTCTGTCTCGTCTTCAGGAAAGGTTCAGAATCAAGGAACTTGAAGACTTATTCGAGCAGTACCAACAGCGGCTGCACCACGCCATGTTCATCGTTTACCTCTTCCTTCAGCTCACCATTTCATGTGTGTTCATCACGGCGTTGTTCAGCAGCCAGGTCGGTACATCAACGTGCAACTAGAAAGTTTATTGAAGAAAAGAGACAAGTTGTACAGCAGGCTTTTATTGGAACGACGTTACACTCAGTTTAGAGCTTAACCATTCTTGACAAACCTTTATGCAAGAATGCGTGTGTGTGTTTACTGTGTAAGTGTATATGTTGTGCCGAGTAAGTAAAACTTGGGATTTTGGCTTAAATAGCAACGCTCTTCTTGCCGAATAGCGCAAGCAAAAATTTGTGTATACAGCAATTTCGCAAAAATCATTCCGAACCTAACGAAAAATATATATTTCAATGAGTTTGCTTATTATTAAATTATTGTAAACTTGTCTAAAACATATTTAGTTGGATTAGGCTAAATTAAATTGAGTTTGTTATGATAAGGTTAAGTAAGCTTTCTAAGGTTCTTTTGGTACAAAATTATTAATTTTCATATTAACATAACTGAAGAAACATATCTTTAAACGTATAAGAGAAAATTTTTAAAAGGACTTAATTTTTAAGGAGTTCTTGCTAATGTATATACTATATATATATATATATATATATATATATATATATATATATATATATATATATATATATATATATATATATATATATATATATATATATATATATATATATATATATATATATATAAATATACATATATATATATATATATATATATATATATATATATATATATATATATATATATATATATATATATATATATAATATATATGTCGTGCCGAATAGGCAGAACTTGCGATGCCCCGGTGGCCTGGTGGCTAAAGCTCCCGCTTCACACACGGAGGGCCCGGGTTCGATTTCCGGCGGGTGAAAACATTCCGACACGTTTCCTTACACCTGTTAGACAGTCCTCGATGACGCACTGACTTTCTTGGGTTATCCTGGGTGGCTAACCCTCTGGGGTTAAAAATTCGAACGAAATCTTATCTTATCTTATCTTATTTTGGCTTAAATAGCAACGCTCATCTTGCCATATAGGACAAGTGAAAATTTGTGTATGCAATAATTTCGCCAAAATCATTCTGAACCTAACGAAAAAAATATATTTGATTGTGTTTGTTTAGTTTTAAATTATTGTAAACGTATTTAAAATATATTTAGTTTGGTTAGGCTAAAATAAATTGCTCTTGTTATAATAAGGTTAGGTAAGTTTTCTAAGATTCTTTTGGTGCAAAATTAAAAATTTTTACATTAACATTAATGAAAAAATATATCTTTAAACGTATAAGAGAAAATTTCAGAAAGGGCTTAATTTTAAATGAGTTCTTGCTAATTGACCAGTTTTACATATTCAGCACGACATATATATGTATATATATATACATATATATATATATATATATATATATATATATATATATATATATATATATATATATATATATATATATATATATATATATATATATATATATATATATATATATATATATATATATATATATATATATATATATATATATATATATATATATATATATATATATATATATATATATATATATAAGCTTTGGATCAAATAAACTAACCAGTCACTGGATTTTAAAATATTTTTTATTAAAGGTTTATCCACATTAACCCTAATATAGCAAACCTGCCTTTGTGGCCCTTACCGGACCTTAACGTACAGTTGTTCTGCCTGCGTGGCCCTGGACGGGCCCTAACATACAGTATGCTGACCGGCCTGCTACCATATCCTGCCATGAGGATGCCGTCTTCGTGCCTTCCCTTCCACCTAAAGCTCATTTCAGACAAGTTCCTGAACTCCCATACTGATCCCTTGTTTAATGCAGTGTTTGTTATAGGCTATGATTCCTCACTAGTGAGGTCAGAGTCTCTGAGAGGCTGATAAAGATTTTATTCAATAATATCAGATACGAGCATCTCGTTGTGTGTCATTATGTGTTTTAACTGTTTTTGATAATACAATCAGACTATTGAGTTCAGCAGCTAGCTAGCATAAGCCAGTGGACGCTGGTGGTGGCCTGTCCGAAGTTCATCTGCACCATTAACCAGGTCATTACGTCAAATCGGCTGTTAGGTGATTTTTTTCAGGACGAACAAGTTAACAAGTATTATAAATGTAGCCTCAGGTACCTCTGTGATGTTCATGCAAGTAATATCATCGTGAAACAATATATTGAAATTAACTTTTTGCTGAATTTCAAGATGTTATCACTATATCAAAATTAGTTGTATAACTAATAATATTACTATGGGTTCTCTGGTGTAGCACTACTGCAGGGTACACGGCAGGTTCTCTGGTGTAACACTACTGCAGGGTACACGGAAAGATCTCTGGTGTAACACTACTGCAGGGTACACGGAAGGTTCTCTGGTGTAACATTACTGCTGGGTACACGGAAGGTTCTCTGGTGTAACACTACTGCATGGTACACGGAAGGTTCTCTGGTGTAGCATTACTGCAGGGTACACGGAAGGTTCTCTGGTGTAACACTACTGCAGGGTACACGGAAGGTTCTCTGGTGTAGCATTACTGCAGGGTACACGGAAGGTTCTCTGGTGTAACACTACTGCAGGGTACACGGAAGGTTCTCTGGTGTAGCACAACTGCAGGGTACTCGGAAGGTTCTCTGGTGTAGCATTACTGCAGGGTACACGGAAGGTTCTCTGGTGTAACACTACTGCAGGGTACTCGGAAGGTTCTCTGGTGTAGCATTACTGCAGGGTACACGGAAGGTTCTCTGGTGAAACACTACTGCAGAGTACACGGAAGGTTCTCTGGTGTAGCACAGCTGCAGGGTACTCAGAAGGTTCTCTGGTGTAACACTACTGCAGGGTACATGGAAGGTTCTCTGGTGTAACACTACTGCAGGGTACACAGAAGGTTCTCTGGCGTAACACTACTGCAGGGTACACGGAAGGTTCTCTAGTGAAACACTACTGCAGGGTACTCGGAAGGTTCTCTGGTGTAGCACTACTGCAGGGTACACGGAAGGTTCTCTGGTGTAACACTACTGCAGGGTACACGGAAGGTTCTCTGGTGTAACACTATTGCAGGGTACACGGAATGTTCTCTGGTGTAGCACTACTGCAGGGTACACGGAAGGTTCTCTGGTGTAACACTACTGCAGGGTACACGGAAGGTTCTCTGGCGTAACACTACTGCAGGGTACACGGAAGGCTCTCTGGTGTAACACTACTGCAGGGTACACGGAAGGTTCTCTGGTGTAACACTAATGCAGGGTACACGGAAGGTTCTCTGGTGTAACACTACTGCAGGGTAACCGGAAGGATCTCTGGTGTAACACTACTGCAGGGTAACCGGAAGGTTCTCTGGTGTAACACTACTGCAGGGTACACGGAAGGTTCTCTGGTGTAACACTACTGCAAGGTGCACGGAAGGTTCTCTGGTGTAGCATTAAGGCAGGGTACACGGAAGGTTCTCTGGAGTAACACTACTGCAGGGTACACGGAAGGTTCTTTGGTGTAGCATTACTGCAGGGTAACCGGAAGGTTCTCTGGTGCAACACTACTTCAGGGTACACGGAAGGTTCTCTGGTGTAGCACAACTGCAGGGTACTCGGAAGGTTCTCTGGTGTAGCATTACTGCAGGGTACACGGAAGGTTCTCTGGTGTAACACTACTGCAGGGTACACGGAAGATTCTCTGGTGTAGCACAACTGCAGGGTACTCGGAAGGTTCTCTGGTGTAGCATTACTGCAGGGTACACGGAAGGTTCTCTGGTGTAACACTACTGCAGGGTACTCGGAAGGTTCTCTGGTGTAGCATTACTGCAGGGTACACGGAAGGTTCTCTGGTGAAACACTACTGCAGAGTACACGGAAGGTTCTCTGTGGTGTAGCACAGCTGCAGGGTACTCGGAAGGTTCTCTGGTGTAACACTACTGCAGGGTACATGGAAGGTTCTCTGGTGTAACACTACTGCAGGGTACACGGAAGGTTCTCTGGTGTAACACTACTGCAGGGTACACAGAAGGTTCTCTGGCGTAACACTACTGCAGGGTACACGGAAGGTTCTCTAGTGAAACACTACTGCAGGGTACTCGGAAGGTTCTCTGGTGTAGCACTAGTGCAGGGTACACGGAAGGTTCTCTGGTGTAACACTACTGCAGGGTACACGGAAGGTTCTCTGGTGTAACATTATTGCAGGGTACACGGAATGTTCTCTGGTGTAGCACTACTGCAGGGTACACGGAAGGTTCTCTGGTGTAACACTACTGCAGGGTACACGGAAGGTTCTCTGGCGTAACACTACTGCAGGGTACACGGAAGTCTCTCTGGTGTCATACTACTGCAGGGTACACGGAAGGTTCTCTGGTGTAACACTACTGCAGGGTACACGGAAGGTTCTCTGGTGTAACACTACTGCAGGGTAACCGGAAGGATCTCTGGTGTAACACTACTGCAGGGTAACCGGAAGGTTCTCTGGTGTAACACTACTGCAGGGTACACGGAAGGTTCTCAGGTGTAACACTACTGCAAGGTGCACGGAAGGTTCTCTGGTGTAGCATTAAGGCAGGGTACACGGAAGGTTCTCTGGAGTAACACTACTGCAGGGTACACGGAAGGTTCTCTGGTGTAGCACTACTGCAGGGTAACCGGAAGGTTCTCTGGTGTAACACTACTTCAGGGTACACGGAAGGTTCTCTGGTGTAGCACAATTGCAGGGTACTCGGAAGGTTCTCTGGTGTAGCATTACTGCAGGGTACACGGAAGGTTCTCTGGTGTAACACTACTGCAGGGTACTCGGAAGGTTCTCTGGTGTAGCATTACTGCAGGGTACACGGAAGGTTCTCTGGTGAAACACTACTGCAGGGTACACGGAAGGTTCTCTGGTGTAGCACAGCTGCAGGGTACTCGGAAGGTTCTCTGGTGTAACACTACTGCAGGGTACATGGAAGGTTCTCTGGTGTAACACTACTGCAGGGTACACGGAAGGTTCTCTGGTGTAACACTACTGCAGGGTACACAGAAGATTCTCTGGCGTAACACTACTGCAGGGTACACGGAAGGTTCTCTAGTGAAACACTACTGCAGGGTACTCGGAAGGTTCTCTGGTGTAGCACTACTGCAGGGTACACGGAAGGTTCTCTGGTGTAACACTACTGCAGGGTACACGGAAGGTTCTCTGGTGTAACACTATTGCAGGGTACACGGAATGTTCTCTGGTGTAGCACTACTGCAGGGTACACGGAAGGTTCTCTGGTGTAACACTACTGCAGGGTACACGGAAGGTTCTTTGGCGTAACACTACTGCAGGGTACACGGAAGGCTCTCTGGTGTAACACTACTGCAGGGTACACGGAAGGTTCTCTGGTGTAACACTACTGCAGGGTACACGGAAGGTTCCCTGGTGTAACACTACTGCAGGGTAACCGGAAGTATCTCTGGTGTAACACTACTGCAGGGTAACCGGAAGGTTCTCTGGTGTAACACTACTGCTGGGTAACCGGAAGGTTCTCTGGTGTAACACTACTGCAGGGTACACGGAAGGTTTTCTGGTGTAGCATCATTGCAGGATACACGGAAGGTTCTCTGGTGTAACACTACTGCAGGGTACACGGAAGGTTCTCTGATGTAGCATTACTGCAGGGTACACGGAAGGTTCTCTGGTGTAACACTACTTCAGGGTACACGGAAGGTTCTCTGGTGTAGCATTACTGCAGGGTAACCGGAAGGTTCTCTGGTGTAACACTACTGCAGGGTACACGGAAGGTTCTCTGGTGTAACATTACTGCAGGGTACACGGAAGGTTCTCTGGTGTAACACTACTGCAGGGCACACGGAAGGTTCTCTGGTGTAGCATTACTGCAGGGTACACGGAAGGTTCTCTGGTGTAACACTACTGCAGGGTACACGGAAGGTTCTCTGGTGTAACACTACTGCAGGGTATACGAAAGGTTCTCTGGTGTAACACTACTGCAGGGTAACCGGAAGGTTCCCTGGTGTAACACTACTGCAGGGTACACGGAAGGTTCTCTTGTGTAGCATTATTGCAGGGTACACGGAAGATTCTGTGGTGTAACACTACTGCAGGGTACACGGAATGCTCTCTAGTGTAACACTACTGCAGGGTACACGGAAGGTTCTCTGGTGTAACACTACTGCAGGGTACACGGAAGGTTCTCTGGTGTAACACTACTGCAGGGTACACGGAAGGTTCTCTGGTGTAACACTACTGCTGGGTTCACGGAAGGTTCTCTGGTGTAACACTACTGCAGAGTACACGGAAGGTTCTCTGGTGTAGCACTACTGCAGGGTACACGGAAGGTTCTCTGGTGTAACACTGCTGCTGGGTTCACGGAAGGTTCTCTGGTGTAACATTGCTGCAGGGTACACGGAAGGTTCTCTGGTGTAACACTACTGCAGGGTACACGGAAGGTTCTCTGGTGTAACACTACTGCAGGGTACACGGAAGGTTCTCTGGTGTAACACTACTGCAGGGAACACGGAAGATTCTCTCGTGTAACACTACTGCAGGGTACACGGAAGGTTCTCTAGTGTAACACTACTGCAGGGTACACGGAAGGTTCTCTGGTGTAACACTACTGCAGGGTACACGGAAGGTTCTCTGGTGTAACACTACTGCAGGGTACACGGAAGGTTCTCTGGTGTAACACTACTGCAGGGTATACGGAAGGTTCTCTGGTGTAACACTACTGCAGGGTACACGGAAGGTTCTCTGGTGTAACACTACTGCTGGGTTCACGGAAGGTTCTCTGGTGTAGCACTACTTCAGAGAACACTGAAGGTTCTCTGGTGTAACACTACTGCAGGGTACACGGAAGGTTCTCTGGTGTAGCATTACTGCAGAGTACTCGGAAGGTTCTCTGGTGTAACACTACTGCAGGGTACACGGAAGGTTCTCTGGTGTAGCATTACTGCAGGGTACACGGAAGGTTCTCTGGTGTAACACTACTGCAGGGTACACGGAAGGTTCTCTGGTGTAGCATTACTGCAGGGTAACCGGAAGGTTCTCTGGTGTAACACTACTACAGGGTACACGGAAGGTTCTCTGGTGTAGCATTACTGCAGGGTACACGTAAGGTTCTCTGGTGTAACACTACTGCAGGGTACATGGAAGATTCTCTGGTGTAGCATTACTGCAGGGTACACGGAAGGTTCTCTGGTGTAACACTACTGCAGGGTACACGGAAGGTTCTCTGGTGTAACACTACTGCAGGGTACACGGAAGGTTCTCTGGTGTAACACTACTGCAGGGTAACCGGAAGGTTCTCTGGTGTAACACTACTGCAGGGTACACGGAAGGTTCTCTGGTGTAGCATTACTGCAGGGAACACGGAAGGTTCTCTGGTTTAACACTACTGCAGGGTACACGGAATGCTCTGGTGTAACACTACTGCAGGGTACACGGAAGGTTCTCTGGTGTAACACTACTGCACGGTACACGGAAGGTTCTCTGGTGTAACACTACTGCTGGGTTCACGTAAGGTTCTCTGGTGTAACACTACTGCAGGGTACACGGAAGGTTTTCTGGTGTAACACTACTGTAGGGTACACGGAAGGTTCTCTGGTGTAGCACTACTGCAGGGTACACGGAAGGTTCTCTGGTGTAACACTACTGCAGCGTACACGGAAGGTTCCCTGGTGTAACACTACTGCAGGGTACACGGAAGGTTCTCTGGTGTATCACTACTGCAGGGTACTCGGAAGGTTCTCTGGTGTAACACTACTGCAGGGTACACGGAAGGTTCTCTGGTGTAACACTACTGCAGGGTACACGGAAGGTTGTCTGGTGTAACACTACTGCAAGGTACACGGAAGGTTCTCTGGTGTAACACTACTGCAGGGTACTCGGAAGGTTCTCTGGTGTAACACTACTGCAAGGTACACGGAAGGTTCTCTGGTGTAACACTACTGCTGGGTTCACGAAAGGTTCTCTGGTGTAACACTACTGCAGGGTACACAGAAGGTTCTCTGGTGTAACACTACTGCAGGGTACACGGAAGGTTCTCTGGTGTAGCATTACTGCAGGGTACACGGAAGGTTCTCTGGTGTAACACTACTGCAGGGTACACAGAAGGTTCTCTGTTGTAACACTACTGCAGGGTACACGGAAGGTTCTCTGGTGTAGCATTACTGCAGGGTACACGGAAGGTTCTCTGGTGTAACACTACTGCTGGGTTCACGGAAGGTTCTCTGGTGTAGCACTACTGCAGAGTACACGGAAGGTTTTCTGGTGTAACACTACTGCAGGGTACACGGAAGGTTCTCTGGTGTAGCATTACTCCAGGGTACACGGAAGGTTCTCTGGTGTAACACTACTGCAGGGTACACAGAAGGTTCTCTGTTGTAACACTACTGCAGGGTACACGGAAGGTTCTCTGATGTAAAATTACTGCTGGGTACACGGAAGGTTCTCTTGTGTAACACTACTGCTGGGTTCACGGAAGGTTCTCTGGTGTAGCACTACTGCAGAGTTCACGGAAGGTTCTCTGGTGTAACACTACTGCAGGGTACACGGAAGGTTCTCTGGTGTAACACTACTACAGGGTACAGGGAAGGTTCTCTGGTGTAGCATTACTGCAAGGTACACGGAAGGTTCTCTGGTGTAACACTACTGCAGGGTACACAGAAGGTTCTCTGGTGTAGCACTACTGCAGGGTACACGGAAGGTTCTCTGGTGTAACACTACTGCAGGGTACACGGAAGGTTCTCTGGTGTAACACTACTGCAGGGTACACGGAAGGTTCTCTGGTGTAGCACTACTGCAATGTACACGGAAGGTTCTCTGGTGTAACACTACTGCAGGGTACACGGAAGGTTCTCTGGTGTAGCACTACTGCAGGGTACACGGAAGGTTCTCTGGTGTTACACTACTGCAGGGTACACGGAAGGTTCTCTGGTGTAACACTACTGCAGGGTACACGGAAGGTTCTCTGGTGTAGCACAACTGCAGGGTATTCGGGAGGTTCTCTGGTGTAGCACAGCTGCAGGGTACTCGGAAGATTCTCTGGTGTAACACTACTGCAGGGTACACGGAAGGTTCTCGTGTGTAGCGTAGCATTACTGCAGGGTACACGGAAGGTTCCCTGGTGTAACACTACTGCAGGGTACACGGAAGGTTCTCTGGTGTAGCACAACTGCAGGGTATTCGGGAGGTTCTCTGGTGTAGCATTACTGCAGGGTACACGGAAGGTTCTCTGGTGTAACACTACTGCAATGTACATGGAAGGTTCTCTGGTGTAACACTACTGCAGGGTACACGGAAGGTTCTCTGGTGTAACACTACTGCAGGGTACACAGAAGGTTCTCTGGCGTAACACTACTGCATAGTACACGGAAGGTTCTCTGGTGTAACACTAGTGCAGGGTACACGGAAGGTTCTCTGGTGTAGCATTACTGCAGGGTACACGGAAGGTTCTCTGGTGTAACACTACTGCAGGGTACACAGAAGGTTCGCTGTTGTAACACTACTGCAGGGTACACGGAAGGTTCTCTGGTGTAACATTACTGCTGGGTACACGGAAGGTTCTCTGGTGTAACACTACTGCTGGGTTCACGGAAGGTTCTCTGGTGTAGCACTACTGCAGAGTACACGGTAGGTTCTCTGGTGTAACACTACTGCAGGGTACACGGAAGGTTCTCTGGTGTAACACTACTACAGGGTACAGGGAAGGTTCTCTGGTGTAGCATTACTGCAGGGTACACGGAAGGTTCTCTGGTGTAACACTACTGCAGGGTACACGGAAGGTTCTCTGGTGTAGCACTACTGCAGGGTACACGGAAGGTTCTCTGGTGTAACACTACTGCAGGGTACACGGAAGGTTCTCTGGTGTAACACTACTGCAGGGTACACGGAAGGTTCTCTGGTGTAGCACTACTGCAGGGTACACGGAAGGTTCTCTGGTGTAACACTACTGCAGGGTACACGGAAGGTTCTCTGGTGTAGCACTACTGCAGGGTACACGGAAGGGTCTCTGATGTAACACTACTGCAGGGTACACGGAAGGTTCTCTGGTGTAACACTACTGCAGGGTACACGGAAGGTTCTCTGGTGTAACATTACTGCTGGGTACACGGAAGGTTCTCTGGTGTAACACTACTGCAGGGTACACGGAAGGTTCTCTGGTGTAACACTACTGCAGGGTAACCGGAAGGTTCTCTGGTGTAGCATTACTGCAGGGTACACGGAAGGTTCTCTGGTGTAACACTACTGCAGGGTACACAGAAGGTTCTCGTGTGTAGCATTACTGCAGGGTACACGGAAGGTTCTCTGGTGTAACACTACTGCAGGGTACACGGAAGGTTCTCTGGTGTAGCACAACTGCAGGGTACTCGGGAGGTTCTCTGGTGTAGCATTACTGCAGGGTACACGGAAGGTTCTCTGGTGTAACACTACTGCAGGGTACTCGGAAGGTTCTCTGGTGTAGCATTACTGCAGGGTACACGGAAGGTTCTCTGGTGTAACACTACTGCAGAGTACACGGAAGGTTCTCTGGTGTAGCACAGCTGCAGGGTACACGGAAGGTTCTCTGGGTTAACACTACTGCAGGGTACATGGAAGGTTCTCTGGTGTAACACTACTGCAGGGTACACAGAAGGTTCTCTGGCGTAACACTACTGCAGGGTACACGGAAGGTTCTCTAGTGTAACACTACTGCAGAGTACTTGGAAGGTTCTCTGGTGTAGCACTACTGCAGGGTACACGGAAGGTCCTCTGGTGTAACACTTCTACTGCGTACACGGAAGGTTCTCTGGTGTAACACTACTGAAGGGTACACGGAAGGTTCTCTGGTGTAACACTACTGCAGGGTACACGGAAGGTTCTCTGGTGTAACACTATTGCAGGGTACACGGAATGTTCTCTGGTGTAGCACTACTGCAGGGTACACGGAAGGTTCTCTGGTGTAACACTACTGCAGGGTACACGGAAGGTTCTCTGGTGTAACACTACTGCAGGGTACACGGAAGGTTCTCTGGTGTAACACTACTGCAAGGTGCACGGAAGGTTCTCTGGTGTAGCATTACTGCAGGGTACACGGAAGGTTCTCTGGTGTAACACTACTGCAGGGTACACGGAAGGTTCTTTGGTGTAGCATTACTGCAGGGTAACCGGAAGGTTCTCTGGTGTAACACTACTGCAGGGTACACGGAAGGTTCTCTGGTGTAGCATTACTGCAGGATAGACGGAAGGTTCTCTGTTGTAACACTACTACAGGGTACACGGAAGGTTCTCTGGTGTAGCATTACTGCAGGGTAACCGGAAGGTTCTCTGGTGTAACACTACTGCAGGGTACACGGAAGGTTCTCTGGTGTAGCATTACTGCAGGGTACACGGAAGGTTCTCTGGTGTAACACTACTGCAGGGTACACGGAAGGTTCTCTGGTGTAGCATTACTGCAGGGTACACGGAAGGTTCTCTGGTGTAACACTACTGCAGGGTACACGGAAGGTTCTCTGGTGTAGCATTACTGCAGGGTAACCGGAAGGTTCTCTGGTGTAACACTACTGCAGGGTACACGGAAGGTTCTCTGGTGTAGCATTACTGCAGGGTTCACGAAAGGTTCTCTGGTGTAACACTACTGCAGGGTACACGGAAGGTTCTCTGGTGTAGCATTATTGCAGGGTACACGGAAGGTTCTCTAGTGTAACACTACTGCAGGGTACACGGAAAGTTCTCTGGTGTAACACTACTGCAGGGTACACGGAAGGTTCTCTGGTGTAACACTACTGCAGGGTAACCGGAAGGTTCTCAGGTGTAACACTACTGCAGGGTACACGGAAGGTTCTCTTGTGTAGCATTACTGCAGGGTACACGGAAGGTTCTGTGGTGTAACACTATTGCAGGGTACACGGAATGCTCTCTGGTGTAACACTACTGCAGGGTACACGTAAGGTTCTCTGGTGTAACACTACTGCAGGGTACACGGAAGGTTCTCTGGTGTAACACTACTGCAGGGTACACGGAAGGTTCTCTGGTGTAACACTACTGCTGGGTTCACGGAAGGTTCTCTGGTGTAACACTACTGCAGGGTACACGGAAGGTTCTCTGGTGTAGCACTACTGCAGGGTACACGGAAGGTTCTCTGGTGTAACACTACTGCATGGTTCACGGAAGGTTCTCTGGTGTAACACTACTGCAGGGTACACGGAAGGTTCTCTGGTGTAACACTACTGCAGGGTACACGGAAGGTTCTCTGGTGTGGCACTACTGCATGGTACACGGAAGGTTCTCTGGTGTAACACTACTGCAGGGTACACGGAAGGTTCTCTGGTGTAACACTACTGCAAGGTACACGGAAGATTCTCTGGTGTAACACTACTGCAGGGTACACGGAAGGTTCTCTAGTGTAACACTAATGCAGGGTACACGGAAGGTTCTCTGGTGTAACACTACTGCAGGGTACACGGAAGGTTCTCTGGTGTAACACTACTGCAGGGTACACGGAAGGTTCTCTGGTGTAACACTACTGCAGGGTATACGGAAGGTTCTCTGGTGTAACACTACTGCAGGGTACACGGAAGGTTCTCTGGTGTAACACTACTGCTGGGTAACCGGAAGGTTCTCTGGTGTAACACTACTGCAGGGTACACGGAAGGTTCTCTGGTGTAGCATTACTGCAGGGTACACGGAAGGTTCTCTGGTTTAACACTGCTGCAGGGTACACGGAATGCTCTTGTGTAACACTACTGCAGGGTACACGGAAGGTTCTCTGGTGTAACACTACTGCAGGGTACACGGAAGGTTCTCTGGTGTAACACTATTGCTGGGTTCACGGAAGGTTCTCTGGTGTAACACTACTGCAGGGTACACGGAAGGTTTTCTGGTGTAACACTACTGCAGGGTACACGGAAGGTTCTCTGGTGTAGCACTACTGCAGGGTACACGGAAGGTTCTCTGGTGTAACACTACTGCAGGGTACACGGAAGGTTCTCTGGTGTAACACTACTGCAGGGTACACGGAAGGTTCTCTGGTGTATCACTACTGCAGGGTACACGGAAGGTTCTCTGGTGTAACACCAAAACTACAAATCACTCACCACTTTCAACTCTCCACCAACTACCATTTACTATACCATAATATTCTTATAGCTATAAGAAGGCATTTGTGTGTAATGCATTTAGCTTATGTACCAGTTTTGTTTAGACGTGTTTTAAGAGAATGTAACTTACTGCGCAGTCTGACTTCAGTTATAATCTTGATATGTCAAGATACCGAGGAAGGTACGTGTATGTCGTGTGAAAAACTAGCTTGACGTATATATAAAGGTTTATTTAAAATAAAAAGGAGATTTTCTCGTGTTGAGGGAGAATAGAAATGAACTGTAATACATGTGAAAACAAATACAAATTTTTATTTGTTTATGCGGTACAAAAATAATTTAGAATACATGTAATAAAACATTATTAGGCACTAAGGAGTCTCTAGTATGCAATGTATTACGGGTAAACTAATCCTAATGCTTAAAGACCACTTAAAAATTAGACATAGACGATTAAGTAGTTTTTTTATGCAATCAACTTACAGTAATATGTACAGAACGGTTGCTAATTAGTAAATGGTACAGTTTCAAAGATATGAAAAATATTTTGCATGACTGTATGGAGTCTCTTAGCCTCGGAGAAGTTAATGTCTTGTAGGGAGCGTCTGTAAAGTTCTGCTATATAATGTTTTGTATTTGTCACTGGATGTCACGTGTTTACTTATGTTTTATTGTTCCTTATATGTAACCCAGTACCTGTTTGTTCCCTCAGTCCCCCTTGGAAGAGGTGGTGCCGGAAGCGACGGGTCACGGAGCCATTATAATGGTGTCCTTAGTAATGCTGGTGTACGTCTATAGTGAGAAAACTTTCCGTCAGTTCCCCAGCCTGCACATAGTCATGTCCGGCTTGGTAGTCGTCACTGTCTTCGCCACCGACTTTGCTCTGACCTTCTACTACCATGACAACGATGTCAGCGGCGGTCAACACACGGTTGTCAAGGTGGGTTTAATGATCATTGAGAGAGTTTTGTGTTGGTTGACGTGGTGTGGTTTTCACTAATAAGGTTTGGTGTTCGAAGGTGAGATTAAATTGCATCCTAGCATGTTCTTTCTTACGTTGTCCATGGCAGTTGCAAATATTTATAGTCACTCTCCCATGTTCATTTCCATAAATAACAAAAAAAGGCACAATACCGTGACTGAAACGATACACAAATAACCCGCACATAGAAGAGAGGAGTTTACGACGACGTTTCGGTCCGACTTGGACCATTTACAAAGTCACACTGGACCGAAACGTTGTCGTAAGCTCATCTCTTCTATGTGCGGGTTATTTGCGTTTATTTCCATTATTTACATTATTTTTTTCAACAACTGAATATTTTCAACCGCTGAAATTTTCCTTTTTCAAATAAAAAGTATCGCCCTTTGGTTGGCACAATCTGTAGTGAGAACTGTGTGTGTATTGATTACTTAGATCAGTGGTTCTCAAACTTTTTCAGCTTGTTACCCAGTTTAACATGCCACATAAAGCATGTTACCCCTTTCACAAAATGTTGTTATTATTGATATATATGGCTAAACGTGAACGTATACAGCCTCGCATACTCTGCTAATCCTAGCAAAACCATTGAAAACGTAAGAACCACACATACATTATATATAAAATTAATAATAGCTACAAATTCACAGTAACAGTGGGTAAATACTAGCTATATACTGCACAGGGCAGTACACATACATACCAGCTTATGTCTACCTCGGCTGATGCTCACAGATAAACTGACAGTGTGAAATAGAGGCAGCCTCAGGAAGTGAGTGACGCGTACTGGACAGGTCGATCTGGGCTACTGAGTGATTTTTGTCCTGAAGCATACTAGTCAAAATACTTTTGGGTTTCCACACACTTAGCTATATATTTCTTCTTTTCTAATACTGTATATTAGTTTTTGATGTTTATTGTTATTTGGTTTAACTTTATTACTTACTTATAATAGGTTTACTTTACAACTTTATATACTAAGACAAAGTTAACAATAATCCTCATACCGGGTACCGCATTGTTTTCTTGATTTTCAGAATTCATAACTTTTTTTCTGTCACCCCTCCATTACCCCCCAAAAATGGTTAAATTACCCCCAGGGGGTAATTTACCCCCAGTTTGGGAACCACTGACTTAGATGAACATTAGTAACTGATATCTGTTGTAACCTTATCACACTTCTCCCCTAAATATAACACCATCTCACTTTTACCAAAAAATGTAATGCCATCTATCATTCATCACCAAATGTAACACAATACTGAATAAATCAAACGAATAAATCTAAAGATAAGCTGCAAAATGGCTCCTTGAGCTAAATAAAAGTGAAAATACTATATAGGTACACACACACACAAATATAAAAACACACACCACATATATACATAAACGTAAAAACACACACCAGCGAAGAGACTGGGCCAGGAGCTATGAATCAACCCCTGCAACCACAACTAGATGATTGCAACCATGTAAGTCCACACACACACACACACACACACACACTCACACACACACACACACACACACACACACACACACACACACACACACACATACACACACACACACATACACACATGACACAGCCCTCACTTTGTGTATATTGGTCTTTATTTCTTCTCACTGGGTTTCTACGGTCACTGACGGCTCCTCTTTCAGTTTGGAAACATGGTGTACTTGCTGCTGGTAATATACGTGTTCCTGCCCATTCCCCGAAAATGGCAGGTGATACTGATGGCTGTGCTACTAACTCTAGGCTACCTGGCACTGGGCTGCTATGCCATTAGTAGTTCCAACACCCTCTACGTTATCACCAGGGTAAGCACACACTGCTCTCCCCCCCCTCCCCTATATTCATAAATGTACATAATAAATTGATCTCACTATGACATTGTGCAACACTTAGGTATCATTATTACAACAACGTTTCGCCTGCACAGCAGGCTTTATCACTTGATAAAGTCACCTATGCAGGCGGAACGTTTCTCATGTTCAGCATACTGTGGTATTATGTACCTTTAATCAAATCATTCAAATAATAATAATAATAATAATAATAATAATAATAATAATAATAATAATAATAATAATAATAATAATAATAATAATAATAATAATAATAATAATAATATTGCATTATTAGATGTGTGTGGAGGTGATGGTGGTGGTGTGTGTGAACCTCGTGGGCGTCTACTGGCGCTTCATGAGCGAGGTTGCCTTCCGCAGAGCCTTCCTCGACAAGCGTGGAAACCTCGAGTCTAAACTTAAGGTAGTACTTCCACTCTCTCTCTCTCTCTCTCTCTCTCTCTCTTTCTTTATTTTTTTTTCTAATAGCCAGTGATAACTGCAGTATCCCCAGTGTCATGCTGTAACAGCATGAGGGGAAAATCATGCCAGTTGTGGCAGTAGAAAGACGTCTCAATGAAAGGTTTCTTAATGCTTGCAGTACGAGTCTTGGATGAGGGAGGTGGGGATGGGATATGGTTGTTGAGGCTTCTGGTAGGATCATTCTAACAGAAGTAATTATTTCTTGGGTTGCTGAGTTAGTCCCAAAGCGCTCTTCTGGTGACTTCACCATAATTAGGTATACTGCCAGGAACCCTTCTCTACCTGCCAGAGTTCCATCATCTTGCCACCAGGTAATGTGTTGACTGCTCAGGCTGGCAGAAGAACAATAGGGCAAGGAAGTCTTCCTGCTCGACACCCTCTGGCGAGGCGATTTCTGCTTTCCAAACAGCAAAATAGATTTTTTGCTGTAATTAACAACAACAAAAAAACAAACGGTAAAAGACTAAGAAAATTATCATGAATTGCTGGAAAGGGCACGTCTCTCTTCACTAGGTTAAAAAGTATTCCTGAAGTCTAGTTTAACAATGGCCTTATGATCGGAAAATCCCTGATGTAACCCCATGGTGCATAAGCTGCTTCAGTGCCTGAGAGATTGCGAAGTCAAGTTGGTTCAGCTGAAACAAACTGGCAGCTTCTCTGCAAATATTGTTCACTCCTACTTTGGCAATGAGACGGCCAGGGGTATTACCAATAGTGATGGACCTGTTTTGTCTTTAAGGCACGTAATGAGAACAGCTTAATATCTTCAGGTATCAGCCCAGCAAGACAGGTGAACACGAACGTTGCTAACTCCGAAAGGAGAATCATTGGGTAACAATTAAATTCCACTGCCACATGTAAGATTACAATATATTTGCCCACTTTTAAAACTTCAGTGTAAATAGGATTTATATCAATCTAATATGCTATGAAAGCGTTCTAATGCTGGAATTTTCCCACGGGAATATTTTTTGTCATCAGTAATCAGAATTAATTTTCCTTGGGATTTGGGCAAGTAAGCAGAGGGTACTCTTGTACTGGTTGCCACTCCCTCCCTCTCTCCCCTGCCTGTAACTAAAGTGTAGAGTACATCTTTCCTTTGAAACAAATTACAATTTATTCAAGAATTTCTCAAGGTAAAGGAAGATTACAAAGATTAACTCCTCTGTCAACTTACAAATAATTTTGAAAGATCTTCAGAGCAATCCAGAATTTTACAGCAGTTACTGACGGTTATACTCGACAGCCTACACGAATTCCATTGAATTATGTTTAAAATGGAATGCTAAATAAAGTTTTGTTACGAATCAATGAAACATAAATTTATTAATATTCATACTACAGATTTATCAAAATAGCTTAAGAATATAATTGTCTTACCCTAACATTGTCTTACCCTAACATTGTCTTACCCTAACATTTGTTTCACCACTGATTAAATTAAACTGTTGTAGCACTGTTTGTCCTGTGATTTTATACGTTTATATGGAATCACATATGCTAATGTATTTTCTTCTCTACGCCGTGGTTGCATCACCGTGCTCTCACCACCTTGACTGCATCACCGTGCTCTCACCACCTTGACTGCATCACCGTGCTCTCACCACCTTGACTGCATCACCGTGCTGTCACCACCTTGACTGCATCACCGTGCTCTCACCACCTTGACTGCATCACCGTGCTCTCACCACCTTGACTGCATCACCGTTCCCTCATCAACGTGCCCCCTTCACTGTGACAGCTAGACGCAGAGAAACAGCAGGAAGAAAATCTTCTGTTGAGTGTGCTGCCAAAGAACATTATGCAGCAAGTTAAGGCTGCCTTCCGTGAGTCAATTTTGAAGTCTCAGAACACCACAGTCAGCCCCATTACCAAGAAGAACCCCTTCCCGTAAGTACCATGAGTCCTCACTTTCCCGTAAGTACCATGAGTCCTCACTTTCCCGTAAGTATCATGAGTCCTCACTTTCCCGTAAGTACCATGAGTCCTCACTTTCCCGTAAGTACCATGAGTCCTCACTTTCCTGCAAGTATCATGAGTCCTCACCATCCCGTAAGCATCATGAGTCCTCACCTTCACCTAGAAAGGCGAGAATTAGGGGGAGGGGATATGATTGAGATGTTTAATTGGAAAACAGGAATTAAAAAGGGGATGTAAATAGCGTGCTAAAAATATCTAACATAGGACTCGCAGCAATGGCTTTAATTTGGAAAAATTCAGATTCAGGAAGGATATAGGAAAGCACTGGTTTGGTAATAGAGTTGTGGATGAGTGGAACAAACTCCCGAGTACCGTCACAGACGCTAAGACGTTGTGTAGTTTTAAAAATAGGTTGGATAAATACATGAGTGGGTGTGGATGGGTGTGAGTTGGACCTGACTAGCATGTGCTACTAGGTCGGATGCACTGCTCTTCCCTTAAGTGACCTGTCCGACCTCACTAGGTCAAGGCATTGGCTTAAGCCGGTGGGAGAATTGGAGCTGCCTCGCATGGGCCAGTAGGCCTGTTGCAGTGTTTCTTATTTCTTATGTTCTTATGTTCTTAATTACTGTGAGTCCTCACCTCTTGTTGGTCCAGAGTTTAGAACTTGTGTTGCTCAACATGAAATTTAAGGAAAATTTACAATGGAGACAGGAAGGACTCCGAGAAGTCAGAATAGGATGGTACACCAACAAGTGTCGGAAGAAATACACACAACCAAGGAGGAAGTGAAGATGCTGCTAAGTGAACTTGATACCTTAAAGGCAGTGAGACCGGACAATATCTCTCCATGTGTCCTTAGAGAGGGAGCAGAGCCGCTGTGTGTGCCACTAACAATTTTCAACACATCCATTGAAACTGGGTAAATGTAGTCCCCATTTTTAAGAAAGGAGACAGACACGAGGCATTGAACTACAGACCAGTGTCACTGACGTATATGGTATGCAAAGTCATGGAAAAAATTATCCGGAGGAGAGTGGTGGAGCACTTAGAACGGAACAAGCTTATAAACGAAACCAGCACGGATTCAGGGAAGGAAAATCCTGTGTCACAAACCTACTGGAGTTTTATGACAAGGTAACCGAAGTAAGACACGAGAGGGAGGGGTGGGTAGATTGCATTTTCTTGGATTACAAGAAGGCCTTCGACACAGTTCCTCGCAAGAGATTAGCGGAAAAGCTAGAGGATCAGGCACACATAACAGGAAGGGCACTGCAATGGATCAGAGAATACCTGACAGGGAGGCAACAGTGAGCCGTGGTACGTGACAAGGTGTCAAAGTGGGCGCCTGTGACGAGCAGGGTTCCACAGGGTCAGTCCTAGGATGGGTGCTGTTTCTGGTATATGTGAACGACATGGTGGAAGGAATAGACTCAGAAGTGTTCCTGTTTGCAGATAATGTGAAGTTGATGAGAAGAATTCAATCGGACGAAGACCAGGCAGAACTACAAAGGGATCTAGACAGGTTGCAGGCCTGGTCCAGAAACTGGCTCCTGGAATTCAATCCTACCAAGTGCAAGGTCATGAAGATTGGGAAAAGGCAAAGGAGACCATAGACGGAGTACAGTCTAGGAGGCCAGAAACTGCAACCCTCACTCAAGGAAAAGGATCTTAGGGTGAGTGTAACACCGGGGGCACATTTGAGCCGCACATCAACCAAATAACTGCTGCAGCATATGGGCGCCTAGCAAACCTAAGAATAGCATTCTGACATCTCAATAAGGAATCGCTCAGGACCCTGTACACCGTGTATGTCAGGCCTATATTGCAGTATGTAGCACCCGTTTGGAACCCACACCTAGCCAAGAACGTAAGGAAATTAGCGAAAGTGCAAAGGTTAGCAACAAGACTAGTCCCGGAGCTACGGGGCATGTCCTACGAGGAGAGGTTAATGGAAATCGACCTGACAGCATTGGATTATAGGAGAGAGAGGGGGGGACATGATAACTACATATAAATACTGAGGGGAATTGACAAGGTGGATAGGGACAGAATGTTCCACAGATGTGTCACAGCAAGACAGGGTCACAGTTGGAACCTGAAGATTCAGATGAGTCACAGGGATGTTAGGGAGTATTTCTTCAGTCATAGAATTGTCAGGAAGTGAAATAGTCTGAAGAGTGATATAGTGGAGGCAGAATCCATACATAGCTTTAAGAAGAGGTATGATAAAGCTCATGGAGCAGGGAGAGAGTGGCCCTAGTAGCGACCAGCGAAGAGGCAGGGGCCAGGAGCTCTGAATCGACCTTTGTAACCACAATTAGGTGAGTGCAGTTAGGTGCGTGCACAGACACACACACACACACTCTATCTTATACAGAGGTCCAAAAATAGATAAGATAAGGCTATTTTAAGACAGTAATCTCCAGTAAGTAATTAGATACCTTACAGTTGTCCCTTTCCGCTGCAGAAACCTGTACATTACCCGGCACAAGATGGTATCAATCCTGTATGCTGACATTGTCAACTTCACTCCTTTGACCACCAAACTCAGCGAGAAAGACCTGGTTGAGATGCTCAACGATCTCTTTGGCAAATTCGACGACGCTGTCGAGGTAAGTCCTTCACTATATTCACGGGAAAGCGCAGACCCCGAAGCCTTGATCTGAGGATGGGGGAAAGGTAGCTCAAATTCTTCGGGTCAAGAGTCCTATGTGTTCTTTGAATGGAGGTTCCCCAGTCGCCAAGCTCAAAACATTAAGAACACCGCCACGCTCTCAACATCACTTGCTTGTTGGGATCAGGGCTCATGTTCTTCAGGGTCTGAACATATTAAGGATCTTCAGGATCTGACATCACGGCTTATACCCTTCAGGGGCTGACATCAAAGCTCATGTTCTTTAAGGTCTGACATCATCAAGCCTTATGTTCTTAAAGTCAGAGAGATTCAAGGTTCAGGTTATTCAGGTCATATTCTGCATGATCTTGCAGGTTCAGGGTTCATGCTTACCATGGTCTGACGGGATCAAATATTATGTTCTTCAGGGTCTCACAGGATCATGACTCATGTACATCAGGTAAACAATAAAAGATTTAGTAGGAATCACACACACACGTACGCGCGCGCACACACACACACACACACACACACACACACACACACACACACACACACACACACACACACACGCACGCACACACACACACACACACACACACACACACACACACACACACACACACACACGATGTGAAGTTAATGAGAAAAATAAAATCGGATGAGGATGAGGCAGGACTACAAAGAGACCTGGACAGGCTACAAGCCTGGTCCAGCAACTGGTTCCTTGAGTTTAACCATGCCAATGCAAAGTCATGAAGATTGGGGAAGGGCAAAGAAGACCGCAGACAGAGTATAGGCTAGGTGGACAAAGACTACAGACCTCACTCAAGGAGAAAGATCTTGGGGTGACCATAACACCGAGCACGTCACCGGAGGCACACATCAACCAAATAACTGCTGCAGCATACGGGCGCCTGGCAAACCTGAGAATAGCTTTCCGATACCTTAATAAGGAATCGTTCAAGACACTGTACACTGTGTATGTTAGGCCCATACTGGAGTATGCACCACCAGTCTAGAACCCACACCTGGTCAGCCACGTCAAGAAGTTAGAGAAAGTACAAAGGTTTGCAACAAGGCTAGTTCCAGAGCTCAGGGGAATGTCGTACGAGGAAAGGTTGAGGGAAATCGGACTGACGACACTGGAGGACAGAAGGGTCAGGGGAGACATGATAACGACATACAAGATACTGCGGGGAATAGACAAGGTGGACAGAGACAGGATGTTCTAGAGAGGGGACACAGTTACAAGGGGTCACAATTGGAAGCTGAAGACTCAGACGAGTCACAAGGATGTTAGGAAGTATTTCTTCAGTCATAGAGTCGTCAGGAAGTGGAATAGCTTAGCAAGTGAAGTAGTGGAGGCAGGAACCATACATAGTTTTAAGAAGAGGTATGATAAATCTCAGGAAGCAAAGAGGGAGAGGACCTAGTAGCGATCAGTGAAGAGGCGGGGCCAGGAGCTGAGCCTCGACCCCTGCAACCACAATTAGGTGAGCACAATTAGGTGAGTACACACACACACACACACACACACACACACACACACACACACACACACACACGCACACACACACACACAGACACAACAGACACACACGCACACACACGCACACACACAGACACACGCACACACACACACACGCACACACACACACACACACACACATTGTTGACAAAGACTTATTACCTCTCTCTCTCTGTCTCTCTGTCTCTCTGTCTCTCTCTCTCTCTCTCTCTCTCTCTCTCTCTCTCTCTCTCTCTCTCTCTCTCTCTCTCTCTCTCTCTCTCTCTCTCTCTCTCTCTCTCTCTCTCTCTCTCTCCCTCTCCCTCTTTTTCTCTCTCCCACTTCAACTCATCCATTTTTTCACTTTTTTTCCTTGCATTTATCACTCGCAAGCTCTGGACTAACTATGACAGTGGTGTTCACAGAGTCATAACTGTCTGCGGATCAAGATCTTGGGTGACTGTTACTACTGCGTCTCAGGAGTGCCGGAGTTCGTCGCTGACCACGCCCACAACTGTCTCAAAGTCGGCCTGGAGATGATTGACATTATCAGAGACGTCAGGTAACGTAGATATCGACACTGAATAGGCGTTTCGCCTGCATAACAGGCGAGAAAAGCCTGTTATGCAAGCGAAACGTCTCTTCAGTAACTGTTTTCACGTTTTGTACGTGTCTTAACAAACTGTAAGTACTGTCATACATCTAATAACAGGAATAAATTCAACACTTAAAGCAGGATAATTGAAACAAATATATGTACAATTACCATTATTATTATTGTTGAATTTATAAGATAGTTGTAAACTGTTAGAGGTGTTACAGCGCCTTGGGTGGTAAACACCTTTGATCAGAGAACAGGCAGGTTGATTCCAATTACTTGGATCGAGAACACTTCAATAGCATCAAAGAACTCCTTTGAATGGACAAAATTAAGAGATTAAACTAACCTTTGTTGTTTAAATCAATATTCTTCAGCAGATTTGACAGTAAGCATTCACTGAGATTTATATAAAGATTGTTTTTTAATTGATGTGAAGCGCTAAACCCAGGTGAGTCACTCAGACCAAGGAATGGTGGAGGTATGAGCCTACACCGATATTTAAAGACCTCTATAAAAAAATAAAACATTAATAAAAATTCACATGCCGAAAATTTGAGTGAGAGTTGACGGTGATGACATGAGGAATGAGTAACTTGACGAGAGTTTACTCTATCCTTACATAGTATAGTTGATATTTAGAGGACGTGAACTTGTGAGGTACAGTGCAGTTTAAATGTTGAAGAGAGACAGATCTCAAGGATGGTTTATATATGACCACAAAAGGATGAGGCCAATAACAGACTTCAGACAATAAAGACATAACCGAACCAGTACCAGAAACTTGAGATTATGTTGTTATGACCTCAACAATAACAACACTTATCACGGTATCAAGTACACACACAAATGTACACATGACCTCACCATTATGAGAGACCATAATGTACACTATGAGAGACCATAGTGTACACTATGAGAGACCGTAGTGTACACTATGAGAGACCATTGTGTACAATATAAGAGACCATAATGTACACTATGAGAGACCATAATGTACACTATGAGAGACCATAGTGTACACTATGAGAGACCATAATGTACACTATGAGAGACCATAGTGTACACTATGAGAGACCATAATGTACACTATGAGAGACCATAATGTACACTATGAGAGACCATAGTGTACACTATGAGAGACCATAGTGTACACTATGAGAGACCATAGTGTACACTATGAGAGACCATAGTGTACACTATGAGAGACCATAGTGTACACTATGGGAGACCATAGTGTACACTATGAGAGACCATAGTGTACACTATGAGAGACCATAGTGTACACTATGAGAGACCATAGTGTACACTATGAGAGACCATAGTGTACACTATGAGAGACCATAGTGTACACTATGAGAGACCATAGTGTACACTATGAGAGACCATAGTGTACACTATGAGAGACCATAGTGTACACTATGAGAGACCATAGTGTACACTATGAGAGACCATAGTGTACACTATGAGAGACCATAGTGTACACTATGAGAGACCATAATGTACACTATGAGAGACCATAATGTACACTATGATAGACCATAATGGACACTATGAGAGACCATAGTGTACACTATGAGAGACCATAATGTACACTATGAGAGACCATAGTGTACACTATGAGAGACCATAGTGTACACTATGAGAGACCATAGTGTACACTATGAGAGACCATAGTGTACACTATGAGAGACCATAGTGTACACTATGAGAGACCATAGTGTACACTATGAGAGACCATAGTGTACACTATGAGAGACCATAATGTACACTATGAGAGACCATAGTGTACACTATGAGAGACCATAGTGTACACTATGAGAGACCATAGTGTACACTATGAGAGACCATAGTGTACACTATGAGAGACCATAGTGTACACTATGAGAGACCATAGTGTACACTATGAGAGACCATAATGTACACTATGAGAGACCATAATGTACACTATGATAGACCATAATGTACACTATGAGAGACCATAGTGTACACTATGAGAGACCATAATGTACACTATGAGAGACCATAGTGTACACTATGAGAGACCATAGTGTACACTATGAGAGACCATAATGTATACTATGAGAGACCATAGTGTACACTATGAGAGACCACTGCAACACTATGAGAGACCACTGCAACACTATGAGAGACCATAGTGTACACTATGAGAGACCATAGTGTACACTGTGAGAGACCATAGTGTACACTATGAGAGACCATAGTGTACACTGTGAGAGACCATAGTGTACACTGTGAGAGACCATAGTGTACATTATGAGAGACCATAGTGTACACTATGAGACCATAGTGTACACTATGAGAGACCATAGTGTACACTATGAGAGACCATAGTGTACACTGTGAGAGACCATAGTGTACACTATGAGAGACCATAGTGTACACTATGAGACCATAGTGTACACTGTGAGAGACCATAGTGTACACTATGAGAGACCATAGTGTACACTATGAGAGACCATAGTGTACACTGTGAGAGACCATAGTGTACACTGTGAGAGACCATAGTGTACACTGTGAGAGACCATAGTGTACACTGTGAGAAACCATAGTGTACACTGTGAGAGACCATAGTGTACACTGTGAGAGACCATAGTGTACACTGTGAGAGACCATAGTGTACACTGTGAGAGACCATAGTGTACACTGTGAGAGACCATAGTGTACTCTGTGAGAGACCACTGCAACACTGTAAGAGGTACATGAATGGTATACAGTACCGACAAGATGAAAATTAGACACAAGTGCGACATCTGGGTATCTTTAATTGTAGACGTTTCTCCATCCAGTGTCTTTATCAATACAAATTCTAGGACATAACTAGAAGACAATAAAACTATATACAAGGTTATGTAGATGTCCTCTGAACCAAGACACTGCAACATCATGGAGTCTTGGTTCAGTGAACATCTACATAACCTTTAGGTTACCCTGCCTCGGTGGGATACAGCCGGTGTGTTAAAAAGATGAGCACAACTGCGTGAGACCAAAGATTATGTTTATGTTTCTCTCACACTATATTATCATCACCGTGCAGGGAGGACAGAGGTGTGCAGGTGGACATGAGGATAGGCATCCACAGCGGTAGTGTCTTGTCAGGCCTCATCGGCGTTCGTAAATGGCAGTTCGATGTGTGGAGCAACGATGTAACCATCGCCAACCACATGGAGCAGACAGGAGTGGCTGGGTGAGTAATTACCTACCTCACTTTATATGGATCAAAATTCTAGCTATTATTCTCGACTATTAACTTACGACTTAGGGACATGGAACTACCGTTGTCATATCCATTTCGCAGCTCCTGGTAGGAGTCAGTCTCCACTGGTGAGTGTGTGGACCTTGCTGGGTCCTGATGATATGAAGTACAGGAATTAAATACTTTTTTGTGAGATCCGGTTAGCCGAACTTGAGTCCTGGAGGTGAGAGGTATAGTGGCTGCACTCTGGGGGAGGGGTGGGGATATTTGCAGTGTTGAACTGTATTATCGGCGCCCCTCGGGCAAGGATGGAGTGAGTGATTGTGAAAGTGTTTCTTCTTTATTGGGTCACCCTTCCTCGGTGGGAGATGACCAGTTTGTTATAAAGCAAAACCTTTATGCTGTACACAGAGTGGAACAATGTCTTAAGAAAAGTTGGTCCTGCGATGTGTGTTTGTCATAATATAAGGAATATTGAGTTAAGGTTAGGTGAGTTATATTCCTGTTATTAACATGTGGAATAAGACTATCAGAAACATTTGCATCATGTATGATTATTTTGGTTTGAAATTTATACATTTTCTGAAGCATAATGTCTGATTCTTCATCTGTTTCCTCACATCTACGTATTACCTAGTTAAGATATCTTTAATTTAAAACCTTTTTATTTATAAATTTGAGTTATTGACGTGTATGAGAGATTTTTTGCAGAGCAGAAGCGAGATAAGAAGGATGGAGTATATAGAGAGTAAAAGAAAGGTGAAGAGAGTGGTGAGGGAGTGTTAAAGGAGAGCAGATGATAGAGTGGGAGAGGCACTGTCAACAAATTTTGCTGAGAATAAGAAAAAAATTTGGAGTGAGATAAACAGGTTAAGAAAGCCTAGGGAAAGAATGGATTTGACAGTTAAAAACAGAATAGGGAAGTTAGCAGATGGGGAGTTGGAGGTATTGGGAAGATGGTGGGAATATTTTGAGGAACTGTTAAATGTTGATGAAGAGAGGGAGGCAGTAATTTCATGCATTGGCCAGGGAGGTATAACATCTCTTAGGAGTGAAGAAGAGCAGGATATGAGTGTGGGGGAGGGGAGTGAGGCATTACGTAGAATGAAAGGTGGTAAGGCAGCTGGAACTGATGGGATCATGACAGAAATGTTAAAAGCAGGGGATATAGAGTTGGAGCGGTCGGTACATTTGTTTAATAAATGTTTGCAAGAAGGAAAGGTACCTAGGGACTGGCAACAAGCGTGTATAATTTCTCTATATAAGGGAAAACGAACAAAAGAGATTGTAAAAATGATAGGGGAATACATTTACTAAGTATGCCATGTAAAATGCATGGTAGGGTTATAGAATTAGAGGGAAGACAGAGAATAGGGTTGTAGATAAACAAGGAGGTTTTAGAGTGGGTAGAGGATGTGTAGATCAAGTGTTTACATTGAAGCATATATGTGAACAATATTTAGATAAAGGTAGGGATGTTTTCCTTGCATTTATGAATTTAGAAAAGGCATATGATAGAGTGGATAGGGGAGCAATGTGGCAGATGTTGCAAGTGTATGGAATAGGTGGTAAGTTACTAAATGCTGTAAAGAGTTTTTATGAGGATAGTGAGGCTCAGGTTAAGGTGTGTAGAAGAGAGGGAGACTACTTCCCGGTAGAAGTAGGTCTTAGACAGGGATGTGTAATGTCACCATGGTTGTTTAATATATATATAGATGGGGTTAGGGAGAGGGATGGGATTAAATTATGGGAAATCACATACAAAATGGGAGTTGTTACAAGTGCTTTTGCTGATGATACTGTGCTTTTGGGAAATTCTAAAGAGAAGTTACAAAGGTTAGTGGACGAGTTTGGGAGGGTGTGTAAAGAAAGAAAGTTAAAAGTAAACACAGATAAGAGTAAGGTGATGAGGGTATCAAACAAGTTAGGTAAAAAAAAATGGATATCACATTGGAGGGAGGACGTATGGAAGAAGTTAATGTGTTCACATATTTGGGAGTAGATTTGTCAGCAGATGGGTTTATGAAGGACGAGGTCAGCCATAGAATTGATGGAGGAAAAAATGTGAGTGGTGCATTGAGGTATCTGTGGAGACAAAAAACGTTATCCAAGGAGGCAGAGAAAGGAATATACGAGAGTATAGTAGTACCAACACTCTTAAATAGGTGTGAAGCATGGGTTGTAAATGCTGCAGCGAGAAGGAGGTTGGAGGCAGTGGAGGCGTCATGTCTAAACGCAATGTGTGGTGTAAATATTATGTAGGGAATTCTTAGTGTGAAAATTAGGAGGAGGTGTGGAGTTACTAAAAGTATTAGTCAGAGGGCTGAAGAGGGGTTATTGAAGTAGTTTGGTCATTTAGAGAGGATGGAGCAAAATAGAATGACTTGGAGGGTGTATAAATCTGTATTGGTAGGGAGGAGGGGTAGGGGGCGTCCTGGTAAAGAATGGTGGGAGGGGGTAAAAGAGGTTTCATGTGCAAGGGGCCTGGACATGCAGCAGGCATGTGTGAGCGTGTTAGGAGTGAATGGAGACGAATGTTTCTTGGAACGTGATGAGCTGTAGGATTATGAGCAGGGTAATATTTAGTGACGGGATGCAGGGAAACCGGTTAGCCGGAGGTGGGGAGTAAAGTGCCTGCACTTTAAAGGAGGGGTTTGGAATATTGGCTGTTTGGAGTGACATCTAAACTGTCATGTCCTGGGCACCTCTGCAAAGACAACGATTATGTGTGAATGATGGTGAAAGTGTTTCTTTCTTTTTTGGATCACCTGCCTCGGTGGGAGACGGTCGGCGTGTTAAAAAAAATTGTGAAAGTATGTCTTACTGGTACAGATGCAGAGAATGCACACTGCACAGAATAAAAATGTATGAGAGAAAGACTGAAAGAAAACCTACATTGTGTATGAATTGTGTATCTTTACACTTGGACTTAAAGAATTTAGTCTTCCATAAAAATTGTCTTAAAAAAATACCATTCATTACCAGGAAATAAACTTGGTGACAGAATAATGTCTGAGATGTGATGAGGAAAGTGACAACACTTTGCTTAGCATTAAAGGGAAGTGCCTCGTGACACCATAGTAACACCTTTTCACAACCGAAGGACCCAAGTTGGTTCCTGGATGGGTAGAGATTAGAGCAAGTCTCCTTACACTTGTTGCTCCTGTTCCCCTAAGACTAAATAGGCTTTTAGATAGATTGGAATGACATTCGGTAAATAATTAGTCTTGTGGCTATTCGCAGGAGCACTTTTAAAGCAAGAAACTAATAAATGGGGGGTGTAATAATAAGAGATTAGTTTAAGTGTGAGGAGAGTTTTGGTGGAGAGGGGAGTACCGCTGCTGGCTCGTCTTGTAGCACAGCTTCACTGTTGTCTCTTATCTTGTTCTCATAACAGTAAAGCAGCACCTAGGACTTAGTCGACCGTTGTTTGCTACATCATAAACGAGAACCTAAGGACCCAGTCAAAAAAAAAAGCTTCACTACTTGACTTTCATGGGATATCCTGGGTTGCTAACACTCCTGGTTTAATAATCAGAGTTAATTCTTCTGCTGCTAGTTCAGATTAACGGCAAGATGTACATTTTTAGAGAAAAGTTACGTCTGTTTATTTCAGTGCAAGCTTTTTCCAGACACTTTTTTGCAATTATTAATGAAGTGTAATTAAAATTTAGAATTTAAGAACGATTTAAGCACGATTAATTCTAAGAGAATGTTATATTATGGTTTAGGTAGTAACAAATGACCTTACTGTTATGAAAAGCAGATTTTTACGCATAATGTGTACTCTAGAGTACTTTGTCCAGACCAGAGTCTTGACGGAGTGGAGGAGTGACACAGACCTGTATACAGGAATCAGCTCAACCCCTACTATTGTAGACTGTCATGTTCTTATTGTCACTGTATCATTTCACAGTCGAGTTCACGTGACACAGAACACACGGGAGCTTCTATTTGGCCTCGACTACGAGTTTGAACCTACCGATGCACAGCAGAAAGATCAACTTCTGCAGGAGGAGGGTATAGAGACCTTTCTTATCATCCCTAAGAAAAAGGTAAATTTAACTTTGTATTGTGTATTGTGTATGGGTATGTTTGTGTATGGTGTAATTATCTCACTAAATTATAGTCAGATTTGTAGAACAAAACATTAACTTAGTATCAACAATGAGGATACTTAGCTTTGTCGCTGTCTCTGCCTACCGCACCTTCTACCTGTAGGTACCTTTGATGTGAAACAGTTGTTCCACAACCACGGAAGCTGTAAGGGACAATTAATTGTAAATATAATTACCCCTAGGGGGTGTTATTTAGCATAGATATTATTGGTATAATAAAGACCTGGTTCAACCTGAAAGATAGAAAAATGCCTTCTGAATGCAGCATACAGGGTTATAAACTATTCCACACTGATAGGGTCAACAGGAAGGGTGGTGGAGTGGCGATGCATGTCAGAGAAAATTTAAATTGTTGTTTTAGACATGATATAAGATTAGAAACATCAAACACAGAATATGTTTGGCTACAGTTTCTCGAGGGACGTGACAAATTAATTTTGGGTGTGATTTATAGGCCCCCAAACTTTGATAGAGAGTGCAGTAAGCTGTTATGGGACGAAATTCATAAGGCATCTAGATATGAAAATGTTGTGATAATGGGAGATTTTAACTTAAGACAAATTGATTGGAACAATATGACAGGAAATCTTGAGTCTAGTGACTTTCTTGATACGGTTCAGGATTGCTTTTTAGAACAGGTTGTGACAGAACCAACTAGAGGAAACAATCTGCTTGACTTGGTTCTTGCCAACAAAGATTCACTAATTAATAATCTTGAGGTTAATGATGAGCTTGGGGAAAGTGATCACAAATCACTTAGTTTCAATATATCATGGAATTACCCGGATAACTGCAATCAAATCTCTGTCCCAGATTTTCGCTTGGCCGACTTCATGGGACTGAAAAATTACCTGGGTGGGCTAAATTGGGATGTCCTGACTATGGGTCAGGTAGGTGATCTTGGTTGCCAATATGACGTTTTTCAGAGCATAGTTCTAGCTGCCCAGACAACTTTTGTTGCGAGTAGGGAAATTAGATCTAACAAAAATGATCCCAAATGGATGAACAATAGATTAAAACATCTCATTGGAAAAAAGAAAGGCATATACAGGCGTATCAAAAGAGGGGATGGGAAGTTAAGAAATCAATATATTCAATTAAAGAGAAAAATAAAGAAAGGAATAAGAAAAGCAAAAAGGGATTGTGAGGCTAAGATCGCAAGGGATTCAAAGACTAACCCAAAAGGGTTCTTTCAGGTATACAGAAGCAAGATTAGGGACAAGATTGGCTCACTTAAGAGTAACTCTGGTCAGATCACTGACAGTGATAAGGATATGTGTGAAACTCTCAATACCTACTTCCTCTCAGTTTTCCCCCAGGAAAATACTAGCGACATTCCTGAAATAATAGATTATGTAGAACAGGATAATAAACTATGCACGATTGCGGTAACTAGTGACATGGTCCTCAGACAAATAGAGAAACTATAACCTAACAATTCCAAAGGCCCTGATAAACTGTTTGCAAGGGTGTTAAAGGAATGTAAAGAGGAACTTAGCATACCTTTGACTCATCTTTTTAACATATCACTACAAACTGGCATAGTGCCTGATAAGTGGAAAAAGGCAAATGTAATACCTATTTACAAGGCAGGTGACAGGTCCTTGGCTCCGAACTATAGACCAATAAGCCTTACCTCCATAGAGGGAAAATTTATGGAATCAGTAATTGCCGAAGCAATTCGTAGCCATCTTGATAGGCACAGATTGATTAATGAATCTCAACACGGTTTTACAAAGGGGCGTTCCTGTCTTACGAATTCACTAACTTTTTTCACTAAGGTGTTTGAGAAGGTAGATCATGGTAATGATCATGATATTGTGTATATGGACTTCAGTAAGGCTTTCGATAGAGTTCCACACCAGGGGCTATTGAGGAAACTTAAGGCACACGGAATAGGAGGAGAATTTTTTTCCTGGGTAGAGGCATGGCTGACAAATAGGCAGAAGAGAGTTTGCATAAATGGGGAGAAATCAGAATGGGGGCACGTCACAAGCGGTGTTCCACAGGGGTCGGTGTTGGGCCCCTTGTTGTTCACAATTTACATAAACGACATATATGAGGGAATAAATAGCGACATAAGCAAATTTGCTGATGACACCAAAATAGGCCGTCCAATTCATTCTAATGAGGACACTAGAGCAATCCAGGATGATTTGAATAGTCTGATGCAGTGGTCGGAGAAGTGGCAGATGCAGTTTAATATAGACAAATGCAAAGTTCTAAATGTTGGACAGGAAAATAACCATGCCGCATATAAACTAAATAATGTAGATCTTAATACTACTACTGATTGCGAAAAGGATTTAGGAGTTCTGGTTAGCAGTAATCTAAAACCAAGACAACAGTGCATTAGTGTTCGCAATAAGCTAACAGAATTCTTGGCTTCATATCTAGAAGTATAAATAATAGAAGTCCTCAGGTTGTTCTTCAACTCTATATATCCTTGGTTAGGCCTCATTTAGACTATGCTGCTCAGTTCTGGTCACCGTATTACAGAATGGATATAAATGCTCTGGAAAACGTACAGAGGAGGATGACAAAGATGATCCCATGTATCAGAAATCTTCCCTATGAGGATAGACTGAGAGCCCTGAATCTGCACTCTCTCGAAAGGCGTAGAATTAGGGGAGATATGATCGAGGTGTATAAATGGAAAACAGGAATAAATAAAGGGGATGTAAATAGCGTGCTGAAAATTTCCAGCCAAGACAGGACTCGCAGCAATGGTTTCAAGCTGGAAAAATTCAGATTCAGGAAGGATATAGGAAAGCACTGGTTTGGTAATAGAGTTGTGGATGAGTGGAACAAACTCCCGAGTACAGTTATTCAGGCTAAAAAGTTGTGTAGTTTTAAAAATAGGTTAGATAAATACATGAGTGGGTGTGGGTGTGTGTGAGTTGGACCTGACTAGCTTGTGCTGCTGTTTCTGGTGCCGTGCTCCATCCTTGAGTGGAGGTGACCAGACTGGGTGGGTCATTGGGCTAATCCGGGGGGATGGGTCATTAGGCTAATCTGGGGGGGGTCATGGACCTGCTCCACATGGGTCAGTAGGCCTGTTGCAGTATTCTTTCTTTCTTATGTTCTTATATCTCAGAAACTGATTGCTGAAGTTATACGTACTGGTTTGGGCTCAAAAGCCCGCGGGTCACTGGGTGATGGTACCGTCAAATAAGGCATGAATTAGATATCCGCTGTGCAGCCGATCTAACCAACATCATGTTTATCAGACTCTTTGAAGAATGTCGCACTGTCTTCCATTCTGTCGGGAAATTTGCAAAACTCGCTGTTTACACACTGCTCATCAAGATTTGTCTATTGTTCACAGTCATATCACTAAAGAAGCTGATCACACTTCTCTGTAATTGTTCTGCTGTGTCCGTTGAGATTCTTTTATGCACAAAAACGCGTGGATCAGTGTTCTTTGTTAGTTATTCCGGCGTTAATGTTTCCCATGGCTGGGTTTAAAGTAATCTGAAGACGCCACAGTGCCCTGCGCCCTGCTTCCCGACACACACAAGTGCCGACAAAGCATATTTCGCCTGCTTGCCAAACTTCCACCATAAAGCAATGCAGAATGCTCGATTCCCTCAATCTTGGAATAGACATCAATATACATCTTTAACATGACAACAAAGTGGGAGCAGGATTTTCCTTAATTGTCCTGCTAAGGTAAGAGATCGATTTTCTCTCATTAAACCACACTATTTGCAACACTGGTCTCTGGCAAAGACGTGGTATAGACACACGCTAGTACCGCATCTGGAATCAATTAGTGTTGATGAAAGACACCATTGCCCTTTCTGAGAGGGTCGGGTCGCTCAGGGCTGAAACGGGCTGATACCCCCTCTTGGAGAAAATTTCTCCACAATGTGTGTGTGTGTGTATTCACCTAGTTGTACTCACCTAGTTGAGGTTGCAGGGGTCAGGTACTAGCTCCTGGCCCCACCTCTTCACTGGTCGCTACTAGGTCACTCTCCCTGAAACGTGAGCTTTATCATACCTCTGCTTAAAGCTATGTATGAATCCTGCCTCCACTACATCGCTTCCCAAACTATTTCACTTCCTGACTACTCTGTGGCTGAAGAAACACTTCCTAACATCCCTGTGATTCATCTGTGTCTTCAACTTCCAACTGTGTCCCCTTGTTGCTGTGTCCAATCTCTGGAACATCCTGTCTTTGTCCACCTTGTCAATTCCTCTCAGTATTTTGTATGTCGTTATCATGTCCTCGCTATCTCTCCTGTCCTCCAGTGTCGTCAGGTTGATTTCCCTTAACCTCTCCTCGTAGGACATACCTCTTAGCTCTGGGACTAGTCTTGTTGCAAACCTTTGCACTTTCTCTAGTTTCTTTACGTGCTTGGCTAGGTGTGGGTTTCAAACTGGTGCCGCATACTCCAATATGGGCCTAACGTACACGGTGTACAGGGTCCTGAACGATTCCTTATTAAGATGTCGGAATGCTGTTCTGAGGTTTGCTAGGCGCCCATATGCTGCAGCAGTTATTTGGTTGATGTGCGCTTCAGGAGATGTGCCTGGTGTTATATTCACCCCAAGATCTTTTTCCTTAAGTGAGGTTTGTAGACTCTGGCCACCTAGACTGTGGTCTACTTTGCCCATCCCCAATCTTCATGACTTTGCACTTGGTGGGATTGAACTCCAGGAGCCAATTGCTGGACCAGGTCTGCAGCCTGTCCAGATCCCTTTGTAGTTCTGCCTGGTCTTCGATCGAATGAATTCTCATCAACTTCACGTCATCTGCAAACAGGGACACTTCGGAGTCTATTCCTTCCGTCATGTCGTTCACAAATGCCAGAAACAGCACTGGTCCTAGGACTGACCCCTGTGGGACCCCGCTGGTCACAGGTGCCCACTCTGACACCTCGCCACGTACCATGACTTGCTGTTGTCTTTCTGACAAGTATTCCGTGATCCATTGTAGTGCCTTCCTTGTTATCCCTGCTTGGTCCTCCAGTTTTTGCACTAATCTCTTGTGTGGAACTGTGTCAAACGCCTTCTTGCAGTCCAAGAAAATGCAATCCACCCATCCCTCTCTCTCTTGTCTCACTGCTGTCACCATGTCATAGAACTCCAGTAGGTTTGTAACACAGGATTTCCCGTCCCTAAAACCATGTTGGCTGCTGTTGATGAGATCATTCCTTTCTAGGTGTTCCACCACTCTTCTCCTGATAATCTTCTCCATGACTTTGCATACTTTACATGTCAGTGACACTGTTCTGTAGTTTAGTGCTTCATGTCTGTCTCCTTTTTTAAAGATTGGGACTACATTTGCTGTCTTCCATGTCTCAGGCAATCTCCCTGTTTCGATAGATGTATTGAATATTGTTGTTAGGGGTACACATAGTGCCTCTGCTCCCTCTCTCAGGACCCATGGAGAGATGTTATCCGGCCCCATTGCCTTTGAGGTATCTAGCTCACTCAGAAGCCTCTTCACTTCTTCCTCGGTTGTGTGTACTGTGTCCAGCACTCGGTGGTGTGCCCCACCTCTCCGTCTTTCTGGAGCCCCCTTCTGTCTCCTCTGTGAACACTTCTTTGAATCTCTTGTTGAGTTCCTCACATACTTCACGGTCATTTCTTGTTGCCTCTCCTCCTTCCTTCCTTAGCCTGGTTACCTGGTCCTTGACTGTTGTTTTCCTCCTGATGTGGCTGTATAACAGTTTCGGGTCAGATTTGGCTTTCGCTGCTATGTCGTTTTCATAATGTCGTTGGGCCTCCCTTCTTATCTGTGCATATTTATTTCTGGCTCTACGACTGCACTCCTTATTCTCCTGGGTCCTTTGCCTTCTATATTTCTTCCATTCCCTAGCACACTTGGTTTTTGCCGTTCTGCATCTTTGTGTGTGTGTGTGTGTTTGCAAAGTCCGAGACTTTTCCAGGTCCAGCCTGGTGTAAAACATTACAACACACTGCACCATACCACCTATCCTTTAACACATCGTTACATCACCAAACCCTCCAACACACACTAACACACATTCTAACACACCACCTCACCCTCCAACACACAGTTACACATACTAAACATTACTCTCCTTCCCACAGATAACAAGCAACAGGAAGGTGTCTTACTGTCAGCCTGTGTTGGTCAAGCCAACTATCACTCAGCCGGTAGATCTGTCAGAGCTGAACAACTTCTACGAGGGAGACATTACCAAGACTATTACCAGCAGTGTCCAGTATCCACAGGGAGTGACCAGGGGGTCTATCCTCCAGAAGGTAAGACGACAGGATTTCTTACAGTTAACAAGCCCGAGTACTACATTCCCATATCTGTATCTCTGTATACACAGAGGTATGAATCTCTAGTATATATTCTAGTATATAACCCAATAAATTTTTATTTCAGTATATATGCACGAGGTGCAATTTTCCATAACGAGAGGTTACTTTAATTTTATTTCCAGTAATTTAATTATTAAATGTTAGTGCACCCTTAGTAACCAAGCGTGTAGATACACTTTTAGCCTCGCAGTCTTACTGACTAGTGTTAATATTTGACGCTGTTTAACTTACAGACTAAGAGTTTCTTTATGCATTAACTACCCTCCAGTATGCCACACAGAATAGTCTGCTAATGACCCAGTTGCCTATTTACTGTTACATGTACAAAGGCAGCAGGTGTTATGAGACTTGCTTAACATCTGCATAATGGTCGGTCATCAAGGTTATAATTTAAAAATAATAACATTTGTAAAGTAGTTTTATCCAAATTCTTGTTTTTTTTTCAGAATTTGCGTACATAACTTTAGCATATCGGGAGAACAGTTCTGTCTCATAGTTTACGTTTGATGTCAATTTACAGTTATTATTATAATCATAACTAAGAGCTAAACGCACAAGGGTCATACGGCACTGCAAGGTAGGGTGTCTTAATGGTTGAATAGGTTTGATCCGGAACTAGGGAGGGTAGTGCAAATTTACAAGAGTTTGTGGGCAATCAGAATTCGGGGGATTGTTACATGAAGAAATTAAGACACATGTGACTATGCCCTCGTCTGCTACACGTCCCCTTTCCACCTGACGTTAGTATATAAGCTCCAGGCTCCTTGCCTCTGCTCCATCAAGAGAGAGCAAGAGAGCAATGGGGGGGGGGGGAAGGGGGGAAGGCTTTTGACTCGCCTCGGCAGGCCAGAGCATCTCTCCTTATTTATTCAGTCTCCCTACGATCCCCGTTGGGGAGAGAAACTTATACCATCGTCTTCATCCTTGATTTGCAGTACGATGAGCTACGCAAATCGTGTCAATGTCAAGCCCAACAGTGGTACTGTTGATGATTCATCGAAGCTTGCTCTTGCAACTGCCGTTCAGGGTGGATTGCAAGTGAAATTCAACGCTATTCTGTCACTCAAGGAAGCTTTCATTGTCGTGTGTCACGATGAAGCTGAAGCTGAGAAGATACTACTGAAGCCACCACTACTCTTACTGCTCAAGGATTTACTGTTATGTCCTCTCCTGCTCTCAAGGCAAGGAGATCAGTATTCCTGAAAAGACTAGACAAGATTCTCACTTCGCTACTAATTGCTGAACTCAAGTCATCTATTGAAATTCAAAATACATGGGCCACCGTTGAAAGCATCACAAAAAATCCCAAATGCTTCGTCCATGCTCAAGGTCACCTTCACTGATGTGAACATGGCAGCCACTGCTCTGAACGAAGGTTTTGCTGTGTACTATTACTTCATCAGCCCCGCCTACATCGAAGCTGAAAAATTTCACTACATCCAACATTGGTGGAACTGTTATTTTTATCTGCACAACACCAAGACCTGTCCAGTTAAAGACGAGAAGTACTGCACAATATGTGGTAGTGAGAGCCACACTTTTAGTTCCTGTACTGCCTCTGCTCCATCTCCACCAACTTGTTTAAACTGCAAAAGCAACGATCACCACACTCTTGCAGCAAAATGTCCTACTCGAAAGGACATTATGAAGAAAACTCAAGATGCAGCACAGAAAAAAATCATCTTCCAAGTCACCAACCTATGCTTCAATTGCAAAGTTGCAGGTAGATACTACAAAACTCTATCATGCTTCCACTCAACCCGCCTCCACCACCACCGTCACTCCTCCAGTATGTGACATAACAAAGATCCACTACTGTCTACTATATGCTCATATGCAGAACATGGCAGTACCTGGCTCCTTCAACACCACCATCAACGAGATATTTGCCTTGAACAACATGCCATCGTTTGCATTTCCAGCTTCTCCACCATCGGCAGATATTCTCAAGTTCACGAAAGACTTAGTCGCCACCTCTGCTTCTTCAGTAACTCCACCATCTCTACCAACTAGTGACGCCACTCCAACAACAACCAATGAAAAGCCTCTTCCACCATCACTCCCCATGAAAACCCACCAATCAGAGACCTTGCCACCAGCAACATTTTCCTCCTCGTGTACTGAAGCCGACATCGAGTCTTCACCTCCACCTTCATCACCACCTGTCAAGAGGGCAAAACCCGTGCCAACAACACCATCTTATGACTCTCGACTTGATACAATTCCTGATGATGATGCAGATTCTTATTCTCCATGGAAAAGAATCACCTTCTACATCACTGCTCGCTACGGTCAATATATGCCGTTATCTGAACTGTACACTCATCTTACCAACAAGACTGTCAAGTTTACCATCGATCCTACTTTCAAAGGTGCTGGTTTAATTACACTTTCTACTATCCTAGAGATCATTGAAGAACGCTCTCAGCATCCCTGCCATCAACACTTGCTCACACGTCTTGTGATCCTCCTGATCCAACGATTTAAACGTCTTGTAAATGGATCTGATATCAACGAACAAGAAGTTGTCGCTAAACAACGTCACAACTCGAAGTAACCACTTAACTCCATGAACTGACCAATCAACGATAAACTCCTCCCTTGTCGCCTGCAGCCACCTGTCACCAGCAAGTCTCAATTCTTCCATCAAGCAAGATGCAGTCAGCTTCTGCAGAGTTCCAGTGCCTTCTACGTCGTCTTCGTCAGTGTTTTCCAGGCTTAGCAGTTGGGTCTAATCCTGACTCTTCTCTCTTCGACTCAAGACATTCCTCTCACCGTCTATTCTTCGCCCTATCCCCACTTGCCTCTCGCCCCTCGTGGGTCCTTACCTGAGAGTCCGTGTTGTGTTGTTGCTCTACTCCAGAACATCCACGTCTACGGTGCTCTTTGCACCAACTCCAAGGCTGAGGGACTGATTACCTCACTTTCTGTATATAGTTCTTCTGTCTTCAATTATGTCCTGGAGTTTGTATTGATAAAGCCACTGGATGGCGAAATGTCTGCAATAAAGATACCCAGATGTTGCACATGTGTCTTAATTTCATCTTGTCGGTATTGTATACCATTCTTGTACAACGGATTGTTACATAGAGAGATACACCAACTCTTCACTCTGGCTTTTACTCCCTGAGGCTCGAATCTTTACTGTCTGTACGATAGGTAAATCTTACAAATTCTGTTCACATTCAGTGTTACTTTATTTTCACTTCCCTGTATTTTTTTTCAATAGTTCTTATTTCAGTAACAGATTATTTAAAATTTTGAATTTCTGGTCCGCGACCAGGCCTCATGCAGAATTGTGCTGGGACCTGTTGACAGGTATAATGTTATAACATGACTTCCACAGAGGCGGTCAACACACACAGAAGGCAGCAGCAGCCTGTCGTCGAAGCGACGGACGGTAGTGACTGACAACGCCCTGGCTAACTTCCAGAGGATCATGGTCGACTCCAAGAAGTTCATGGAGGAAGCCATAGAGAAAATGCCCCTCAGTAAATCTGAGTAAGTTTACACTCGGCAGGCAGGGGTAAGGTACCCCAGAGTGTAGTTTACACTAGGCAGGGAGGGGTAAAGTACCCCAGAGTGTAGTTTACTCTAGGCAGGCAGGGTAAGGTACCCCAGAGGACCAGAACTATTTATAGAGATTATTTTTATTATTTTTCATGGGAAATGGAAGGTTATCAGGTTTGATCCGGGGAAGCGATAGGTAGCTTCAGTTCCTTTGATCAATCGCCTTTTGCCAGCATTAAAGAACCCACCAGGACCCATGCAGGTAAGATATTTTATTTTTCAAGCAGTGGTCATCGCTCTCAGTAACCAGTGTTACACAAATAACCAACACATAGAAGAGAGGAGCTTACGACGACGTTTCGGTCCGACTTGGACCATTTACAAAGTCATGCTAACGAAAAGGAGAGAAGGATGGGTATATATAGGCAGGAGGTGGTAGTAGTAGTAGTAGTGGTAGCAGTGGAGGTGGAAGGAAGTAGTAGTGGGGAGGTAGTAAGAGTAGGAGAAGCCAGTCAAATACTAAGAAAGAGGAGCACTGCAAGGGAGCTGGTGCCCACAGAGGGTAAGAGCAAGAACACCGAGGGGGGGGGGATAAATAAATAAATAAAGAAGGAAGAAATACATAGGGCACCTAGCTCCCTTGCAGTGCTCCTTTTAGTATTTGACTGGCTCCTCCTCCTCTTACTACCTCCCCACTACTACTTCCTTCCCCCTCCACTACTACTACTACTACCACCTCCTGCCTATATGTACTCATCCTGCTCTCCTTTTCGTCCGACACTCACACACACACTGTGGAGAAATTTTCTCCAGGAGGGGGGTATCAGCCCCCTTCAGCCCCTTTCAGCCCTTTTAGCCCTGAGGGGCCCAGCCCTCTCAGAAGGGGCAAGCATCTTGTTTACTGCTACAGTGAGTAATTGATCGCAGATGCAGTACGAGTTATCGACGTGGTCAAGTGACCGCTGCTCCTTGCAGTCCAGTGTTGCAGAGTGTATTTTAATAAGAGAGAGTACATCTCTTACCTTAGCAGGACAATTAAGGAAAATCCTGCTCCCACTTTATTACCATAGTAAAGATAGTGGACATTGTTGTCTATGTTTAAGACAGCAAGATTTAAACATTCTGCTTTGCTTCATCGAGGAAGTGGCAAGGAAGCAAAAGTACTAGGTTAGCTTTTCCTTTGTGCTGGGGGCAGTGATGGCGTGGGACATTGTGGCGTCTTCAGATTACTTTTCACTCTACTGAGAGTGACACTGATGCCAGGATAATCAACAAAGAACAATCTGTGCATTAGTGTGAACCAAGTGTCTCACAAAACACAATAAACACTTACAGAGAAGTGTGATCAGCTTCTTCATTGATATTGTGTGAACAATTATTGATGAACAGTGTAACAACGAGTGTTGGGATCCAACAGAGTGTAGTGAGACATTCTTCAAGGAACACTATTCTTCAATCAACTCAACGGATATCCGGGCGTAATTACGGGTCAGATACATATACCCAGGTAAGTGTTCTAACTAGTGATGTGCTACTATTGACTGTGCAGTTGAGTATAAAATCGTGAGTTAGTCACTTATCATAAACCCCGGTGATATGCGGACCTTTGAGTCCACACACATAAGTTTGTCAGACATCAGTGAATGAAATATGCTGACATAACACCCCCTAGGGGTAATTTATAATCTTACAAATTATAACTCATTTACAGCCCATTGAGAGATGACTTCGACAGCTTCTCAAGACCTCGTCTGCATGGACGGCTGTGCAGGCGATGAGCTGTCTTTCTAAGTTAAGTTTCCCTATTTTTAAACTTAGCTGGTAATCCCATTTCTCAACATTTTGGTCGTGCTCGAACCGGATAAAGGCCACACTGTGGTCCAAATACGTTGTACTACAGTGTACAAATAACCTACAAGCCAAGGTCCTTCGAAAAAAGCTGTAAAACTAGTGTTTTACAATTTAAATCAGTATAAATGAGTCCCTCCAGACTCAATCACAGAGAATGGGCAGCGAAAAGAAAACGGGCGCTCACCCAGCATTCACCCAAAGAAAACGGGAGCTGGGTGACTCACCCAAGAAAACGGGGGATGGCACCCTGTATCCACTGCTCCAATCTCGAAAATCGCTGACTACAACAACCCAACTGATGTTCAGTTTGTCTGAGTGTATATACACATAGTGTTTATAATGTTTATAGACAGAAATTAAGAGACAAGATTGTGTTAAAGTTTGTTTCTTATAGATATACCTGTTATATTAAAGGAACTTATATATAAAGTGTAAGCTTTCAAATACATATTAACAGTGACATTTATATATGCGTAAGAAATATTCACATGTGATTTACAGTTATACAGTGACATTTATAGTGTATAGTGAATGAAGTGTATAACATCGTTATTTACGATTAATCATCATGGTCAGGCTGACACAGCAAACTCAAGCCATAAACACCAGCCATATGTACTCTGTACCCTTCATGGTCATTGACCCTGAGGTTAAACTTGCATTCGCTGCCTGACCACGGTAGAGTGCGGTTGTGCTCTGCACCCCTCTGCTGTTTTCAGGCGAGCTACCTTGTATCAACATGGTGCTGAGTGTGAGGAGGCGTGTAAATACCATTGGTATTGAGCTGCTTCGTGGGGCGATTTCACCCTCTTCAGTGCAAGTCTTACTCCCAACAATCATTAGGGAGACCTATGGAATCCAGGACGATGAGGTGTATGGTGTAGCCCTGAATGGGGCTTACAGAATCTTCGTCAAACTGAATTCCACGTCCGTGTACGAGTCTTTGGTGACGAGATTCCAAGACGTGAGTCTTGACGCTACTCCAGCTGTGAAGGTGCGTTTGATTGACGTATCTCGCCACTTTACGTGGCTTAAGATACGTAATGTCCCATTTGAGGCAGATGAGGCTGACATCAGGAGTGTTTTTGAGACATATGGAACCATACATCTGGCACAAAAGGGCAAGTGGACGGCACGTGCTTACATGGGCCGTCCGGAGGGTACCTTTTCCCTGAAGATGACTCTGAGACATCCCATACCGTCTTACGTCGTGTTGGAGGACTTCAGGACGCAAGTTATGGTATCGTATGCTGGACAGAGACGTACATGCAGAATATGTGGGGCGTACGACCATATGGCGGCAGAGTGCGTGAAGCTGAGGAGGGCGCCAGCACAAACTGGTGAAGCACCAGTTACCAGCATGATAGCTGTTGAGAGCCCCACGCGAAAGCAAGGGCTTGGGCGCTTGTGGAGTGAAGAGGTGGAGGATTCCAAAGAGGAGACTGGCATGTGTGAGGTAAGCTGTGATGTAAAATGATCTGTTACTAGACAAGGGAAAAGTACAGAAGTGCAAGTGCAGGAGGAGGTGCAGGCTCTAGAGGAAGAGCTTCAGGAAGTGTTAAGGACATTGACGCCGCCTGCAGAGGATGTTGTTCCTGAGCTGGTGAGAGGCACAGCGTTGCCTGTAGAGGAATGTAATGATAAAAACCATAGCTGGGTTGACGGGCCAACTAGTAAGAGCGAGTTGTCGCCGTGTGCTGTGGAACGAGGCGTGGTGGAGGTTGAGGTACATCGTGAGGGAACCTTAGAAGATAACATGGATGTAGAGGGCATCACGAGGAAGAGAGCAGCGGCGTCAGACTCAGATGATGTCCTGACGCCGGCGCAGAGGTCTGGGAGGAAGGAAGAGCAATGTCGAAGTAGTCACGATAAGAGGCATCGAAAAAAAAGGGGGGGGGGTTGATGGTGTGAAGCCTTGTGCTGGCTCTGGGGCAGGAGGCCCTGGGATGAATGAAGAGAGGAGGAAGGGTTGGAAACTATAAAGAGGCCTTAGGTGTATGACTGTGAACGTAAATGGACTGTGTAATAGTGTGAAGAAGGAATGGTTTCGAATGTTTCTGTATAAATATAGGGTGGATGTAGTGTTCCTGCAAGAACACAATTTCAAGGAGGGAAAAGTGCTCGAGGTGGAGGGGTTTCAGGTCATGACTCTGCCATCTGCACGTCTGAAAGGTGGTGTGGCTATATATATCAGGGAGGCAAGCCCGTTTGTGTTGCTAAGAAGTGAGGGGGGAGGGGGGAAAGATTATTGCGCGTTGATGTGTGGTGGATGGGGCAGAGGGTATCTTTTGTAAGTGTGTATGCACCAGCAGAAAATGATGTGAGGGTAAAAAGGGATTTTGTATGTGAAGAACTAGTTTTCTTCTTACGTGGTTTACCTGCAGTGGCCGTCATTGGTGGGGACTGGAACTGCGTTATTAGGAGGGCTGACGTGGAACCAAAAGGGGTAGGGCACGTGTCGGCGGCCTTGCCAGATCTTTTGAGGGATATTCAGTTGTGGGATGCGGTTGGAGGAGGGGCGTGGGAGGTAGAGCACACTTTTGTAAGACGGGGTTACGCTGCTAGGTTGGATAGGCTGTATATATCTCAAGGGGTTGGGTTGACATTTTTCCGTACAATAGAAGTAGCTTATTCGGATCATCGGGCGGTAGTAGCAGAGTTGGCGTGGGAGTCACTAGCAGGTATATCTAGGGGTTATTGGAAATTAAATACAAGTGTGTTAGGTGATGAGGAGGGGATAGAGGGATTTGCAACGCTGTGGGAGGGGTTACGTGCAGAGATAAATGGGGTAGAGGATGTGGTGATGTGGTAGGATGGTGTGGCTAAAGAATGGATTAAGCAATATTACGTAAAGGAAGGGAAACGTATCAATTCTTTAAAATATGGGCTTGCTAACTATTTGGAGGATAGATTACGGGGTTGTTATGCGAGGGGGACGGTGGCGGGCACTTATCCAATGGACGATATTATGGCAATTAAAGGGAGGCTGCGTGAGGTATAGGATGAGAGGTTCCAAGCAGTGCGGGTACAGGCGGGGGTGGAAGAGGTGTTATGGGGCGATAGACCTTCATTGTGCGTATTGCGTAGGCAGAAACAAAGACAGCAGGCAATGACTATTCCATGGTTGGAGGTTCATGAGTCGATAGGAGGGTACAGGGAGGGGCAGGTCATACAAGCTACGGAAGGAATGGGGGCATTTGCTGACAAGTGGTATGAGAAGTACTGGCAATGAGAAGGGGTAGAGGATGGGGTTTTAGAACAGGTGTGTGGGAGTGTGGTATGTCAGTTGCGTAACAGTGATAGGGAAGCACTGGGTGGGGAAATAACTGAGGGGGAAATATGGAGGGCTTTAAGTGGAATGCGAAAGGGCAAAGCACCGGGAATTGATGGACTCCTGGCAGAGTTTTATCAGCAGCATTGGGAATTATTGAGGCATTTTCTGGTTAGGTTATTAAATTGCATGAAGGAGAGAGGTGAGCTGGGTGAGAAGCAGGCAACGGCTGTCGTTGTATTGGTACCGAAGGGTAAGGGGCAGCATACACTTCGGGATTACCGGGCGATCTCGTTGTTATGCGCAGATTATAAATTGTTTGCGAAGATTTTGGGAAATCGGGTCAAGTGTGTGGTGGGGCGGGTAGTATCAAAAACTCAGTTTGGTTTGCCAGGGAGGTCTATGGTGGAGGGGCATGGGTTACTTAGGGATTTCGTGGAGGCAAAAGGGGGGGAGGGAGGGAAGTTTGGTGGCGCTCGATTGGCAAGGGGCATACGATAGAGTGGATCGGAAAGCATTGAAAGCCATCCTCAGGGGTCAGGGGTTTGGGGAAGAAATAGTGGGTTGGGTTGAGGTGTTGTATGGAGGTGCAATGGCGAGGGTCTGTACAGATTAATGGTCGATTGGGTGGGAAGATTGTAATGGGTAGGGGACTTAGGCAGGGGTGTCCTATGTCACAATTATTGTTTGCGTGTGTACAGGACCCCTTTTATAGATTGATGGAGCAGCGTATGTGTCACATAGAGGGGCCAGGGTGTGAGGTTGCGAGGGTTTGGCCAGTTTTAATTGGGTATGTGGATGATACAACTGTTCTGATCAGGGAGGGGATGTCAATGGACACATTAGATGGGGTAGTACAAATGTTCGCAGGGGCAACTGGTATGAGGGTAAATTCAGATAAATCCATGGTCATGGGGTTAGGAGCTTGGGCGGGTAGGGTTGATTGGGGTAGTGCAGTTGTGAGGAGGCAGGTGAATTCGTTATAAATTTGCAGTCTTATTTATGCAGACGATTTAACTGTGGCACGCATAGAAAACTCGCTTAGGATGGTAGAAAGGATTCAGGGACGCTTGGGTGCATTGCGACCTTATCATTTGACCCTTGTGCAGCGTGCCATTGTTATTAATATCTTACTGTATAGCAAAGTATGGCACGTGGCAGCCGTGTTCCCATTACTGGGCCAGCAATAACGAACATACTTAGGAAGGTTTTTAAATTCTTGTGGGGTTCGAGCTGTGATTGGATTAAAAGGGATGTGGTAATGTTACCTGTAAGTAAGAGGGGGGGGCTGGGATTGCTGGACTTAAAGCGGAGGGTCAAATGTGTCTTCATTAAAAGGGAGGTGATGAGGGAAAGTGTGGGTGGGGGGGGTTGGCCAGGATCCATAACAGATTGCAACGGATGTATACAGGAGTTGAGTTGCATGAGTGTGAAACTGTGTTGAGGGCTCTGGCGTGGGATCGAGAGCCAGCAAAGGTTAAAATAGGTAGGTTGTGTAGATTGTTAGCAGGGAGGGTTGTAGCGCCTGTAGAGGGAATTTTCCCCATGTATGCATGGGGAAGTATATGGAATAGGTTGAGTAGGATGAGGCTGCAACCTCGTGTTCGGGATGTAATGTATCGTTTTCTGCACGGCATTTTACCGTCTGGTGTGGTTCTACGGGATAGACGAGTCGTTGACGGGGGGGAGTGTGGGATATGTGGTGGGGAGGAGTCGGCTTTTCATGTAGTATATTTTTGTGATGGAATGAGGAGTGTCAAGGGGTGGTTAAATAGGGTGATAAATAGGATAGGAGGTAAAGGAATTTCTGTATTGAGAGCATTAAGTCTCGACGTGGGGGGTTGGGAGGAAAGTGTAATCAGAGCTGTGGGATACATTATGGCAGATTATATCTATATAGTGTGGGGATTGCGGGGGAAACAGGTTACTGAGGTGAAGAGGAGGGTGTTAGCGGTAACGTTCTATAAAACGGTATGTAGAAATAAGGAAATTTATGGGAGGAGGTGGGTGAAGGATTTTTCAGAGGGATATAGGCAACTTACGTTACAGGTTTTATTAGACTTGTAATATACGAGGGAGGGGAGGGTATGATTGGAAAGTGTTGCTGGGGTAGGGAAGTCATGGGTGAAAACAGGGTCGCCTCCCTGGTAATGGATGACAGCAAATGTTTGCGTGAGTGTTGGATGAGTGATGCGTGAGTGAATAATATGTGGACCACGGGTGCTAGCACCTGTGGAGCTGGCCAGTTTTTTGTGTGACTGGACTATACACTTATTATACATATTGTATGTGGTAATATTGATTTACGGTAATGACATTGTAATTTGGAGTTTTGCTATAATAATTGCATGTATTTGCTCCAACTTGTTTTCTAGGTGCCTTGCACTGCATAGTGTTGATGCTGTGATCATGCACGGTGTCCAGAGATATGATGTGATATGTTTGTATTAATGTCTGTGCATTATTGTTCGTCACTGGTGATCTGCAATTTTCAGTTTTGTTTTGAGAGTAAAGAGGTTAATGTTGGGCAACAGTGGTGTTATAGGTTTTTGTGGTTAGGTGCGTGCTAGGCACAGTATTTATGTGTTACTTATGTCATGGTTATATTTTATGTTGTATTGTACTGTTGTCAATAGCACTATGTTATGTCCATATAAGCTGTATAGTGCTTGAATGTTATAGTTGAAGCTGTGTTATTGTTTTTAACACTGGAATTGCATGTTTAAATGTGTAGAAGCTTACATGTGTTGGATTTTGAGACTAAGTTTATTCTTATGGTTTTGTAGTCATTTTGTATGTCTTTGTGACTTTTCTAAATCACCATTGTTGTGTAATACATATTGTTATGTAACTGAACCATTAGGACAATTACATAAATTAATGTTTTGATCATTGCTGTGTGACTTTAGATTAGGCAACATTCATTGTTTATAGTATGTTAGGTTGTAAATAGTGGGGTGTTGGATAACCACGAGGGGGGGGGAGGGGGTAATATGTCTGTATAATATGTTCAGTGCAATGAATTGCATGGTCTGTAGTCGATTATTAAGTACCATTTCGAGGGATGTGTATATAAAAGTGTTGTTCATATCATGTAATTCTGTTGAGTAGCTCCAACAGGTTTGGGTTAAGTGATAGGATGAGGGAGCAAGGAGGGGGGGGGGTGTACCCACACGGAGTTGTAAGTGTGGTGTGTAATGTTAGCTGTAGGTAGGATTGTGTTAATTTATAGCCTTAAATGAGTTTTATATATTATATTTTTGTAATGTCATGTTTTAAATAAAATATAAAAAAAGAGGTTGTAATGTCATGTTTTAAATAAAATATAAAAAAAGAGGTTAAAATTAGTGGGTCAGTAGTGTCTGACTCGATTATTGCTGACTTAAGCATAACAAAAACTCAGCTGTTTATAGCAGTACAGTGTTTTTAAACACTCTAAGTGTGGCGCTAGAATTTTCGATATACCATTAAAATGGCTTGTTTGAAAACTCAGTTTCAGTCCATACCCCCGGCCGGGATTGAACCCGCGGTCATAGAGTCTCAAAACTCCAGCCCTAACGCGACGGGCTGGAGTTTTGAGACTCTATGACCGCGGGTTCAATCCCGGCCGGGGGTATGGTTTGTTTGCAATCGTGTCATTACGATTTCTTGAGTCAGTTTCAGTCTTTACAGACTAAGATTACACAATTAGAAAATCTAATTTCAGTCTGTATAGGATTAACTCAAGATACAACCATAGATTTTGATGATCTTGAGGTCAAATTTTAATTACTTACACAACGTTTGAAAATAATTAATTCAGACTATACACATTATGAAAAGGAATTTCTTGAATCAGATCCGTCTGAGGATGAAATTAAAAATGTTTTGGATACCTTTAGTAATCAACAATTAAGGTGGACAGGAGTACAAGCTATCTGCCGCAAAACTCTGTCACAGAGACCTACTCTAACTAGTGGTCAAACACCTGTTACACCTGTAACAACAACAAGTGTCCCATTACCAAGCTTACCTACATTGTCATTACCTATTTTCCTTTTTTTTAACAATGGTTATAAATGACCATAATTTTTAAAGGGGTGGACCGGTAAGCCAGCGGAAGGCCTCGGTCAGATGACCAAAATCTCCAAAGGCGGGTCATCATCTGACTAAGACCCACGTCAGGAAACATTTGTCCTGTTTCCTGACGAACCTTACCTAACCTAACCTAACCTATTTTCCAAGGTCATAATTATGAAGAATTCATTATTGGTTTTCAATCCATAGATGAGATTGCTAAGTTCAATTACCTTAAATGTCTTGTGAAGGGAGACCCCTATGAACTGATTAAGTCATTTCCGGTGGTTAAAGGCAATTATCAAATAGCCTTACGTGTCTTAGCAGACAATTACTTTGATGATGACAAGGCTAGAGTTAGACATGCAGTCTTAATATCAAGTTTGAAGCCACCCAAACATTGTTTTTCAGACTTGCAGGCATTTAGAATCACATTAGACAATAGTCTCAGATCTCTAGGTGCTAAATATGACCTAAGGCAATGTGATTGGTTTATCAGTGGTATTGTACAAGGTAAGTTGTCACCACAAACTATTGAACGATTAAATATTATGTTCAATAAACGCTATTTCACTTGTGAAGAAATTAGCAATGGTTTACAAACAATAGTTTCATGCATGCAAGCAACGAGACAAGATGAAAAATCCACAAATCCCGTAGATAACAAATCTTCAACTCAGTATAAAAGGAGTATAACTACTCCCACTAAACCACAGAATGGGAAATCCCATACAGGCATTTATCAAGTTGTGAATACAACAGACAGTAAACAGACTGTCACACATAAACGTACTCCAAAATGTGTACTTTGTGATGGAACACATTGGGCACAGTATTGTATTCAATACACATCAATGGAGGCACGTAAACAACGTGTTCATCAGCTGAAAAGGTGCATCAAGTGTTTAGGTGAACACAAGGGAGGAAAATGCTCACTGAAGAAGTGTTTTAAATGCAAGGGTATGCATCATACAGCATTATGCCCAAATACTTTTGCTGAACAGCAGCAAACTTCCACAGAATCAGGAAGTCAACAAGCAACAGCATTAAATGTGAGAGATAAGTTTAAAGCAACTGCTCTCCCGATAGCTCGAGTTGAGTTATCTAATAAATTACACAAAACCAATGTGCTAACACTATTTGATCAAGGCTCAGAAAGGTCCTTCATAAGAAGAACAGTGTTGCAGAAACTGAATAAACAACCCTATGCCAAAATACAGTTAGATATAGCTGTTTTTTTCCACAATTCTGGTAAACAGACATATGACCTAGCCAGAATCACTGTTGGTCTAGGAAACAGGAAAAAGACAGTAGAAGCTGTGGTAGTAGATGATTTGCCTAAGTCTGTGCAGATCCAGGGATTAAAAGAAACAGTTGCAGCACTGAAAGCAGCTAAGGTCAAGTTAGCCTGTCCTGACATACAGACGGACACAATTAGTCCAATTGATTTAATCATTGGAAGTGATTATTGCACAAAAGTGCAAAATATAGTAAGTAAACATGATGTTCACTTGCTGAAAACAGCAGGAGGCCACATGATATGTGGTCCCATTCCCTCTCAAAGTGGGAAAGAAGCTGATATTGATTCAGTGGAAAATGTACTAGTTACGAGAATAACCGCTGATCATGAACCACAGCAAAAATTATCATTACTGGAAGAAATGAATGAACCAGTTGATAAGTTGTGGGATTTAGATGCGATAGGTATTGATGTAAATAAACCGAGCCCACAAGAGTCTCAGATTTATAACCAATATTTGGACACTGTCAAATATAAAGATGGACAGTATTGGGTTAGATTACCATGGAAATTAAATCCACCACATCTGCCTAGCAATTATCGCATGGCTATCGGACAGATGAAAGCACAAATACATTAGCTCAGGAAGAATCCAGAGCTACTGACTGTTTATAATAATATCATACAAGAACAGTTGGACAATAAATTAATTGAGGAAATTGTCGAAGATAAGTTGAAGACAGAAGCTCATTATCTCCCGCACCATGGAGTCAGAAAAGATTCTGAAACCACTCCACTACGTGTTGTATATAATTGCAGCGCACGTGCAAATAAAGATGTAGCAAGTCTTAATGACTGTCTGATGACCGGACCCTCACTAAATGAGAAGCTTGGAGACGTGCTTATGAAATTTCGCACAAACCCATATGCCTACACGGCTGATATTTCCAAAGCTTTCTTAAGAGTAGGACTACAAGAAATAGATAGAGATTATACTCGATTCTTGTGGCCTGAAAATCCACATGATCCTCAAAGTCCTGTGAAAACTTATCGTTTCAAATCAGTATTATTTGGTGCAACATCCTCTCCATTCTTACTAGAAGCTACTCTAAATACACAGTTGAAGAAATCTGAAAGTCCCTTCAAAGAAGTCTTAAAGAAAAGTTTCTATGTGGACAATCTTCAAGGTACTGTGAATAAAGAGGAGGATTTGAAATCCTTATACAGAGAAGCTAACAAGGAGATGAAGGAAGCAAATATGCCTCTAAGGATGTGGAATACAAATTCAAAGCAATTAAGGGAACTTATCAAAGAAGATTTCCCTGAAGCTGAAATTCCTGATTGCAACAATATGCTGGGACCTAATTGGAACACACAGGAAGATACTTTGAGTCTCAAAAAGATAAACAATAAATCATGCAGTACACTCACTAAACGTAGTTTACTGTCAGAGGTATCACAATGTTTTGATCCTCTAGGACTCGTCTCACCAATTACCATAAAGGGTAAAATGCTTAGGCAAGATGCATGGAAGCTCAAAATTGGATGGGATGAGAACTTGCCTCTAGTAATGAGTCAAGCATGGGATGAAATATCCAGGGAGTTTAAGCAACTTCATCAAATTACATTTCCCAGACAAATAGGTCAAGAGGGAAACAATTACACATTACATGTGTTCTGTGATGCGTCAACCAGAGGTTATGGCGCTGTAGCTTACATGAGTAATGCTGAAGGAAGTACACTAATTACTTCAAAGGCCAGGGTAGCACCCTTGAAGGTCAGAACAGTACCACAATTGGAACTGACAGCACTCTATGTAGGTACAAAATTAGCTGTCTATCTCAACAAAGTACTTGATCATCTCACTATTGAGAAAACCGTGATCTGGAGTGATAATGAGGCAGTTCTCCAGTGGTTAAGAAATAATAAGAGTAAGCTGGTCTATGTACAGAAAAAGTAGCAGAAATAAAAGAGATGCAGAGAGATTATCTCTTTCTTCACGTCTCTACCCAAGAGAATCCAGTTGACATGTTGTCACGTGGTGTCCCACTCAAGAAATTTGTGGATAATAAATTATGGCTGCACGGACCGAACTGGCTCTCTAATGAAAATAACTGGCCTCAGCAAAAAGCTCACATTATGCCAGAAGAAACAGTCTGCTTGAACACAGCAGAAATAAGTTGTGTAAATACCGCAGACACAACAGAAATAGTCATTGATGGATCTAAATACTCATCTTTGGGTAAACTCTTAAGAGTTACAGCTCTTGTCTTTAAATTCATTAAAGGAATAAAACCTGATTATATCTTGAACCCATTAAATACTGGATGAAACTAATACAGAAAGATGTTTTCTCTACAGAATATAAATTTCTGGAAACACAAGATAAATCCCCAAAGAAACCTGTTATGATTAATTCTTTAGGACTTTATCTCGACTCAGAAAAGATTATAAGATGTCGAGGAAGAATTCATAATTCTTCACTACCTAAAGAAGCCATACATCCAATATTGATCCCCAAGAATCATTGGCTAACAAAACTGATTGTGCAAAACGCCCACAGTAACGTGTTACATGGTGGGGTAGCTGACACACTTTGTCATATACGACAATCCTACTGGATACCTCTTAAAGTGATTCCTAATGTATAATGTTAAAACTAAATATAGTAAACTTGCACAGAGACAAACTTGTCGGAGAATTGACAAAACTCTTACGAAAATTACTAAAGAAAAAATTATAATAACAAATAAACAAAAAGGTAAATTATAGCTAAGTAATTATAGTGGTGGTGTGCTAGGTAGCTCTGGTGATAGGTGGGAGAAAGTGTAGGAAGAAGCGTAGTCTCGTGCTGATTATGACTGGCAGTAGAGTCACTTATGGACGCTGACACACGACCATTACCTACCATACTTCCCTAATATACCTAATTTACATTACCTGGACGTTTTTCCTTACAAACATCGGACTTGATAATCGTCTACGAGGGAACGAAACATGGTTTAAATTATCCTCTCCAGATTGTGGGAATCATACGAGTTGTTCAAGCCATGGCATTGTGATTTTAATACATCTTAAACAGTCCTTATCTTGCAGCCAGTGGTTCCATCCTGAGGGCATCCACCCGCTAATACTGTTCTTCACTAAGGAGAAGTGGGAGGCAGATTTACTGAAGCAGGCAGACCCACTCTTCAAGTATTACATTCTCTCTGCCCTCCTCATATTCACCTCAGTCTTCATCATACAGGAGGCTCTCATGCCCGGGTAAGTGTTTCCTACTGTATTATTTGGTCCACACTTTTGTTCTTCATAGTTCCTATACTCCTGGCTCAGTGATAGAGAGTTCGGTTCACAACTAAGAAAGACCGGACTAGTCTCCTTACATCTGCTGCCTTTATCTACCTAGCAGTAAATGCCTAAGAGTTTGTCGGCTGTTGTGAGTAGCATCTTAAAAGTGAGAACATTACATGGTTTTCTCGGGAAAAAAATCATCTTTCATTCGAAGAAGTCCCGGAAAGTAACGAAACAGCGCTGATCTAAGTCATTCATAATAATTTAAATTACAGTTTGTAGGATACTTTTAGCTCTGAATTTTTCCATTTATGCACGTCCCTGTAGGTTGTATTTCATAAACCCGTAAATCCGCATAGGATTGTCATTGCAATCATATAATTAATCTAATGTGTAATTATCTGTATTATGAATATCTAATGTTTATAAAGTTGTAGGAATGTGTTTAGGCCACAGCACATCTTGTGTTAAGGTGGATCTTGTGTGACGATGTGTTAGGGATGTATTTAGTGTTATTGTGTATGTGTTTCAGTTGTCTGTTGGAGAGGTGGTGGAGTTTCATTATATGTAATCATTAATATTGTCATGTTTTAGATATGTTCGACATACCTATTATGTATACAAAGTTTTAAGATAATAAATTAAAATCCGTATAGGCTGTTTAGTGGAAGGAGTGTTGGAGGTTCCATCCACCGAAGTTAATTGCGACCCGATCACTGACCAATTTTTCTGTTAGTAATTCGCCTGCGTATGCTCGCCTGCAGGAATACTTTGGGTTGGCGGTGTGGAGTGGTGTGCGTGGCCTCCCTGGCAATAGTGGTTTCGCTAGCTTGGGTCTCCACTATACACCAGCACCACGTCGACCCCCACAACGACTCAGAGTGTGAGACCAACGAGAGATACGCCATCACCAACTTCTTCTACGACACCTACATGACCATAGTTACCTCCATAGGAGTGAGGATTATGCTCTTCCTGTTTATTTGTAGCTTACTCTACATCTGCGCTCTCATTAACCTGGTAAGTGATGATAAATTAAATTTAACTCACTGCTACAGCATTTGCATAACAACTTGTCCAGTTTCCTCTTGAGGGCGTCTACACTTGTTCCAGCCGTGTTTCTGATATCTTCTGGTAAGATGTTGAATAGTCTGGAACCCTTAATTGTCCCCAACGCACCCCTGCTCCTCGCTGGGTTTATTTTACACTTCCTCCCATATCTCTCACTCAAGTATGTTGTTATGGCAGTGTGCATGTTTGGAACCAGGCCCTCGAGTACTTTCCAGGTATATATTATCATGTATTTCTCTCTCTCTTCCACTCCAATGAGTACATGTTCAAGACTTGAAGGCGTTCCCAGTAATTTAGGTGCTTTACTGGCTCAATGTGAACCGTAAATGATCTCTGTATTTGTTCCAGCTCTGATATTTCTCCTGCTTTGAACGGGGCCGTCGGCACTGAGCAATATTCTAAATGAGTGAGCACTAGCGATTTGAAGAGTGTCACCATCGGCATTATTTCCCTTGTTTTGAAAGTTCTCGATACCCACCCCGTCATCTGCCTGGCTGTCGTGATATTTGTCTTGTTATGGTCTTTAAAAGAAAGGTCCGCTGACATAATTATTCCTAGGTCTTTTACGTGTTCCTTTCGTTCTATTTGGTGACCCTCTTGAGTTTTGTATACAGTGTTCCTTTTGAGTTCTTCGTTCTTTCCATACCTAAGCAGCTGGAACTTATCACCATTGAACGTCATGTTGTTCTCCACTGCCCACTGGAAAACTCTGCTTATGTCTTCCTGTAATTTTTCACTGTCCTCTACCGTAGTGACTTTCATGCTTGTTTTATTGTCATCTGCAAATGATGATACAAAAGTGTGACGGGTGTTTTTATCTATATCTGCTATGAGGATGAGAAAGCAGAGGTGCCAGGACAGTGCCTTGGTGAACTGAGCTTTTGACCTCGCTGATGCTGGATCTTGCTCTGTTCACTACTACTTTTTGTGTTCTGTGTGTTAGGAACCCGAAAATCCTTCTGCCTACCTTCCCTGTAAATCCCAGGGCCCTCATTTTGTGCGCAATCACTCCAAACGCCTTTGCAAAATCCGTGTAAATCACATCTGTGTTTTGATCGTCTTCTAATGCCTCCGTAATTCTGTCATAATAGTTCAGCTGAAATTTTCAGTTGAAATTTTCTCCTGGACGGGTCAGTTAAGTTCACCTGTAATGCCACACACGCCTCCACCATCGAAACAATACCCCACGTCCTTAAAGATCCTGGAACAAATACCATACTTCTGTTTACATTAGAACATAAGAAAGAAGGAACACTGCAGCAGGCCTACTGGCCTATACGAGACAGGTCCAAGTCTCCTACCGGTGAGATATCTCTCAGTAATGAAATTCAACTCTCTCCAAAACGGAACAATACTTTAACAAGCCTTCCACCAATAAATTACTGTGCAGATCGTTCCAGTGGCTACCTTCTCGACCTTTCCTGCCTCTCTGCTGCCACCGCCCTCGACACCCCTCCCAGTGAGCCAAGTACCGGAGTCTCTCATCCCTCTCCATCAATGTCTGCAGTACATCTGTACAATTTGCTCCAAAGTGGTTGGGCCACTTGCCTTTCTAACCCTTCTCTCCTCCTCCCTCCCATCCTTTTCCAGTATTTCTATCCTTCCCCATCCCGCTTCCTTCCCCCATCTTACCGCAGCTCTGGTCATGTAAATCGAAGATTCAGCAGCTGTGACAGGCATGATCGTCCTGCTCTAAAATCATGCTGGTTAAGCTGGTTCATGATATTTGTAATTTGCCGTCTCATCACTCTTTTGAAGATTTTTATGATGTGAGAAGTTAGAGCTGCTGGTCTGTAATTTTTAGCTAGTGCTCTACTACCTCTCTGATGCAAAGGAGCTATGTCTGAGGGCTCGTGTTAGTGGTACTTTGCACTTCTTTATAAATAGAGTATTCTATGAGTCTGGTCCAGGTGCTGAGTGAATGGGTATTTTCTCCATTTCTTTTTCGAAATCTATGGGATTTGTACTAATGTCAGTTAGGTGGTCTGCGCGACCTTCTGCTGAAGTGAAAAATGTTTCTGCATTTTATACCTTGCTGTCATTTAGTGGGTTGCTGAACATCGACTCATACTGTTCTTTTAGGATTTCATTCATTTCCTGTTCATCGTCAGTATATGAATCTCCGCTCAATAATGGTCCAATTATACAGGTAGTTCATAGCTTGGATTTTGCATAAGAATAGAAATATTTTGGGTTTCTTGCAATATCCTGTATGACCCTTTGTTCCCTTTGTACTTCTTCTGTTAGGTATGACATCCTAAGTTTATGCTCTAATTCAGCGATCTTTCGGCTTAGACTATCTTTCCTCTGTTGTAGCATAATTGTGTTTCTAAGCAATTTAATAGCCTGTTTTCTCCTGTACCATTTCCTACACTCTGTCTCTCTATATCTGATCTTCTGGGTTTCCTCGGTAGTACGTGCTTTATACATACTTTGTATACTTCTATATTCAGCTTCTCTAGGCAATGGTGGAGATTTAGGTCGCTCATGTCTGATTCCCAGGATATGTCTGGTAGCTCTTGGTTTATTTTTCCCAGTCAATTCTATAGTTGTTAAAATTAAACTTACTGAACATCCCGTCTCTAACATTAGTGACGCAGTTCCCTAACCCTGAGTTAATACTTGTTTGAACTTCTATGATGTTGCGATCAGAGTATATTGTTTTTGTAACTGTTATGTCTCTGATTAGCTCATTGTTGTTTGTGAATATCAAATCCAAAGTATTTTCATTTCTAGTGGGATCAATTATCTGTTGGTTTAATGAGTACTTCTCACAAAGCGTCATAAGTTCCCTGGTATGTACCTGTTGAGTCAGGCTGCTTCCCGCAGATATTTCTGCTATAACATTACGTTGAACAATGTTATACTAACGAAAGTAGTGTGGGATTTTCTAGCCTATCCAGATAGCTATCTATTTTCCTTAACTGGTCTGTGAATTCCTCAGCAGCTGCTAATGGTGGTTTATATACTAGGATATTTACCAAGTTCCTATTTTCAACTTTAATTCCTAGAATTTCTACTATATCATTCGTAGAATTCAGCACTTCTGTGCAACAGTATCTTTTACGTAAGTCCTACTCCTCTCTGTGATTTATTAATTCTATCACATCTATACATGTTATACATGTTATAGTTTTCTATCTTTATCTCTCTGTCCAAAACATCCCTCATGTGTGTTTCTGTAAATGCTTCAAACATGGCATTCGCTTCTGTTAGGAGCCCACTGACATAACTAACTTTGTCATTTTTATTTAAATTCAAACTCTGATTATTTGCAAATATAAAGCAGGAAATACTATTTGGGATGCTTTGTTTTGCTGTGTGTTTGGTTAGTACCACTGGTGATGTACTACCTGGTATGTCCCCTGGTGTACATACCCCTGGTTTCTCCAGGACTGACTTTGCATTTGATTGTGTATTAGGGCTGATGCCTGGTTTGGTATGTCCCATTGTGCTGCCCATCTGTCCCCTCTGTACCATTCCCCCTTTTTCTCTCTTTCTTTGGTCCGATCGTTTCTGTTTATGTCTAAAAAAGATTGCTGTTCATTTTCCCTTTCTCTGCTTTCTCTGTAGCTCCGCGTCCCTTAACATGATGGTCAGGGCAGCTGAGGTCACAACATTCTCTGAACTGTGTTGAAGCTTTGCACATCACTGGGTGGAAGTATCTGCTGCAATCTTTGTCAAAGCAACATTTTCCCTTTCTTAACATGTTGGCACATTTTCTGTTGTATTTATTCCAGCAAACTCTGCCATATAGGCACATACCTTTTGCATAGTATCTGCAAATGTTCTGACTGCCTATATTTACTGATTTTGTGTTTCCCAAGTTCTGCCACTTGATCTGAATTCTCTTGTTTTCTTTCATCTAGGCGTATTTCTTCCTTTTTTTTCTACATTTTCGTTTGTACCTGCTCTAGCTTTTCCTTCCTCCCTTTCCCTTTTCTCTATGTTATGTACCCATGTTTTGTTCTTTTCTAACTTGCTCTGAATGACGTTCTCCACTCTTATTTCCACTCCTGAAACTGAAGATAATAAGACAGTAATGGCTTGGGAGAGGGACCCAGAAAGAATAATAATGAGATTATGCATAAAGTCTCACAAAAACTATGAATAACAGTAAGTCAAAACGATTGTAAATGAAGATTTTGATAAATTGAGCAGATAAAGCAACATTTGAGTGATGGGATTAAAAATATTTATAAATTTCATGTAAAGAAAAATTGTGAAATGGAAATTAGACCTGTTGAAAAATATATATTTTGATGATTCATTCTGAGAATGTATCATAATCCACGGTACGAGCGGGGATTGAACTCGCGGTGAGTGAGTCGTAAAACTCCAGACCAACGCGTTAGCCACTGGATCAGCTGTCTGCAATAAAATTCATCCAACTAGGTATATTTATGCACCATAGGAAGGTTAACATGGGCACCACTGTGACCACAGATGGCTAACGCGTCGGTCTGGAGTTTAACGACTCACTCACCGCGAGTTCAATCTCCACCCGTTCCGTGGTTTGTTTACAGTCGTGTCATTACGATACCTTGAGTAATATCTCATATAATATATTCAGTGGTGATAATTTAAAGAGCATCCAATAATTGTTGTGGTGATAATTGTTGTGGTGATAATTGTTGTGGTGATAATTGTTGAGGTGATAATTGTTGTGGTGATAATTCCAAGATTGTCAAATGTAGAGAAGGATGTTTGGGAATTAATAAAGAAGTTGCCACCAAACTAACTTCATGGGGAGTAAAGCAGTCATGAAGACATGGAATAAACCATTCCATGAGGTGCCTTGATGTTGGTGAAGGCTCTTAATCCAAGGAATAAGATACAAACTTCCTTTGCTGTAGTGCTCACAGTTATGACAAGACACAGTTCGTGTAGAAGAAGCTTTCTTGTGAAACATCGCTGTGCTCCGTGTACGGTTTTATCAAGTGTGGACTTGATACAGCTCTACACAGTGCGAAACGTTATCCCAATAAAAATCATCCTCCCCAGGCGCTTTATATCCTTTACGGGTTTATTGTCGTCGTTTTACAGCACTTGTGAGATGGTGGGTTATCAGGTTTGATCTACAAAAGAGGAGGGTAGCCCCAATTCCTTGGATCAAGAGCCTTTTGCCTTGTTATCGGCCCAGGACGGACCGAAAACTCGACTCGTACCCAGGTATAATTTGTGGCTATATATTTTTATATTTTCCAGCCATTGTATTGTGAATTAGATTCTTTACACATCGCTTTACCATATTAATAAATGACAAAGTTTTCTGTTTTGTAAATTTAACGCAGCAAGAGTGTAAGACTTTGTTGGATGAGGCTGTCTTACCCACCTCTAAGCGTACACTGACACCCACTGTCAACATGTACTTGGATCTTCCCAACAACTTCACCTTCACGACTGGAAGCAAAGATAACATTCCACTTCTCTGCTGTGATCCTTGGGTAAGTCACTTCCATGGAAACTGTTATGTAAGACTTAATGTTGACTGTAAATGAGTTACTAAGGCTGTATTTCACCTGTATAGTAACATCATATAAGATTTTAGTACCTAAAATAATTATTCAAGAAAGCTCGTTTTACATATATTGAGAGATACACATCTGGATGTATTTATACTGAAAGATACATACTTTATATATATATATATATATATATATATATATATATATATATATATATATATATATATATATATATATATATATATATATATACACATATATATATATATATATATATATATATATATATATATATATATATATATATATATATATATGTGTGTGTGTGTGTGTGTGTATATATATATATATTAGGTAGTAGGTTGGTAGACAGCAACCACCCAGGGAAGTACTACCGTCCTGCCAGATGACTGTGAAACAGAAACCTGTAACTGTTTTGCATGATGGTAGGATTGCTGGTTTCTTTTTCTGTCTCATAAACACGCTAGATAACAGGGATATCTTGCTACTCCTACTTACACTTTGGTCACACTTCACAGACACGCACATGCATATATATATATATATATATATATATATATATATATATATATATATATATATATATTCTTTCTTTCTTTCAACACACCGGCCGTATCCCACCGAGGCGGGGTGGCCCAAAAGGAAAAACGAAAGTTTCTCCTTTTACATTTAGTAATATATACAGGAGAAGAGGTTACTAGCCCCTTGCTCCCGGCATTTTAGTTGCCTCTTACAACACGCATGGCTTACGGAGGAAGAATTCTGTTCCACTTCCCCATGGAGATAAGAGGAAATAAACAAGAATAAGAACTAGAAAGAAAATAGAAGAAAACCCAGAGGGGTGTGTATATATGTGCTTGTACATGTATGTGTAGTGTGACCTAAGTGTAAGTAGAAGTAGCAAGACGTACCTGAAATCTTGCATGTTCATGAGACAGAAAAAAGGACACCAGCAATCCTACCATCATGTAAAACAATTACAGGCTTTCGTTTTACACTCACTTGGCAGGACGGTAGTACCTCCCAGGGCGGTTGCTGTCTACCAACCTACTACCTATAATATATATATATATATATATATATATATATATATATATATATATATATATATATATATATATATATACATACATCTAGGTTTTTCTCCTTTTTCTAAATAGCTCTTGTTCTTCTTTATTTCTTCTATTGTCCATGGGGAAGTGGAAAAGAATCTTTCCTCCGTAAGCCATGCGTGTCGTATGAGGCGACTAAAATGCCGGGAGCAATGGGCTAGTAACCCCTTCTCCTGTAGACATTTACTAAAAAAGAGAAGAAGAAAAACTTTATAAAACTGGGATGCTTGAATGTGCGTGGATGTAGTGCGGATGACAAGAAACAGATGATTGCTGATGTTATGAATGAAAAGAAGTTGGATGTCCTGGCTCTAAGCGAAACAAAGCTGAAGGGGGTAGGGGAGTTTCGGTGGGGGGAAATAAATGGGATTAAATCTGGAGTATCTGAGAGAGTTAGAGCAAAGGAAGGGGTAGCAGTAATGTTGAAGGATCAGTTATGGAAGGAGAAAAGCGAACATGAATGTGTAAATTCAAGAATTATGTGAATTAAAGTAAAGGTTGGATGCGAAAAGTGGGTCATAATAAGCGTGTATTCAGCTGGAGAAGAGAGGAATGTAGAGGAGAGAGAGAGATTTTGGGAGATGTTAAGTCAATGTATAGGAGCCTTTGAACCAAGTGAGAGAGTAATTGTGGTAGGGGACCTGAATGCTAAAGTAGGAGAAACTTTTAGAGAGGGTGTGGTAGGTAAGTTTGGGGTGCCAGGTGTAAATGATAATGGGAGCCCTTTGATTGAACTTTGTATAGAAAGGGGTTTAGTTATAGGTAATACATATTTTAAGAAAAAGAGGATAAATAAGTATACAAGATATGATGTAGGGCGAAATGACAGTAGTTTGTTGGATTATGTATTGGTAGATAAAAGACTGTTGAGAAGACTTCAGGATGTACATGTTTATAGAGGGGCCGCAGATATATCAGATCACTTTTTAGTTGTAGCTACACTGAGAGTAAAAGGTAGATGGGATACAAGGAGAATGGAAGCATCAGGGAAGAGAGAGGTGAAGGTTTATAAACTAAAAGAGGAGGCAGTTAGGGTAAGATATAAACAGCTATTGGAGGATAGATGGGCTAATGAAAGCATAGACAATGGGGTCGAAGAGGTATGGGGTAGGTTTAAAAATGTAGTGTTAGAGTGTTCAGCAGAAGTTTGTGGTTACAGGAAGGTGGGTGCAGGAGGGAAGAGGAGCGATTGGTGGAATGATGATGTAAAGAGAAAAATGATGTAAGGGAGAAAAAGTTAGCATATAAGAAGTTTTTACAGAGTAGAAGTGATGCAAGGAGGGAAGAGTATATGGAGAAAAAGAGAGAGGTTAAGAGAGTGGTGAAGCAATGTAAAAAGAGAGCAAATGAGAGAGTAGGTGAGATGTTATCAACAAATTTTGTTGAAAATAAGAAAAAGTTTTGGAGTGAGATTAACAAGTTAAGGAAGCCTAGAAAACAAATGGATTTGTCAGTTAAAAATAGGAGAGGAGAGTTATTAAATGGAGAGTTAGAGGTATTGGGAAGATGGAGGGAATATTTTGAGGAATTGTTAAATGTTGATGAAGATAGGGAAGCTGTGATTTCGTGTATAGGGCAAGGAGGAATAACATCTTGTAGGAGTGAGGAAGAGCCAGTTGTGAGTGTGGGAGAAGTTCGTGAGGCAGTAGGTAAAATGAAAAGGGGTAAGGCAGCCGGGATTGATGGGATAAAGATAGAAATGTTAAAAGCATGTGGGGATATAGTTTTGGAGTGGTTGGTGCAATTATTTAATAAATGTATGGAAGAGGGTAAGGTACCTAGGGATTGGCAGAGAGCATGCATAGTTCCTTTGTATAAAGGCAAAGGGGACAAAAGAGAGTGCAAAAAATATAGGGGGATAAGTTTGTTGAGTGTACCTGGTAAAGTATATGGTAGAGTTATTATTGAAAGAATTAAGAGTAAGACGGAGAATGGGATAGCAGATGAACATGGAGGCTTTAGGAAAGGTAGGGGGTGTGTGGACCAGGTGTTTACAGTGAAACACATAAGTGAACAGTATTTAGATAAGGCTAAAGAGGTCTTTGTGGCATTTATGGATTTGGAAAAAGCGTATGACAGGGTGGATAGGGGGGCAATGTGGCAGATGTTGCAGGTGTATGGTGTAGGAGGTAGGTTACTGAAAGCAGTGAAGAGTTTTTACGAGGATAGTGATGCTCAAGTTAGAGTATGTAGGAAAGAGGGAAATTATTTCCCAGTAAAAGTAGGCCTTAGACAAGGATGTGTGATGTCACCGTGGTTGTTTAATATATTTATAGATGGGGTTGTAAGAGAAGTAAATGCGAGGGTCTTGGCAAGAGGCGTGGAGTTAAAAGATAAAGAATCACACATAAAGTGGGAGTTGTCACAGTTGCTCTTTGCTGATGACACTGTGCTCTTTGGGGATTCTGAAGAAAAGTTGCAGAGATTGGTGGATGAATTTGGTAGGGTATGCAAAAGAAGAAAATTAAAAGTGAATACAGGAAAGAGTAAGGTTATGAGGATAACAAAAAGATTAGGTGTTGAAAGATTGGATATCAGATTGGAGGGAGAGGGTATGGAGGAGGTGAATGTATTCAGATATTTGGGAGTGGACGTGTCAGCGGATGGATCTATGAAAGATGAGGTGAATCATAGAATTGATGAGGGGAAAAGGGTGAGTGGTGCACTTAGGAGTCTGTGGAGACAAAGAACTTTGTCCTTGGAGGCAAAGAGGGGAATGTATGAGAGTATAATTTTACAAACGCTCTTATATGGGTGTGAAGCATGGGTGATGAATGTTGCAGTGAGGAGAAGGCTGGAGGCAGTGGAGATGTCATGTCTGAGGGCAATGTGTGGTGTGAATATAATGCAGAGAATTCGTAGTTTGGAAGTTAGGAGGAGGTGCAGGATTACCAAAACTGTTGTCCAGAGGGCTGAGGAAGGGTTGTTGAGGAGGTTCGGACATGTAGAGAGAATGGAGCGAAACAGAGTGACTTCAAGAGTGTATCAGTCTGTAGTGGAAGGAAGGCGGGGTAGGGGTCGGCCTAGGAAAGGTTGGAGGGAGGGGGTAAAGGAGGTTTTGTGTGCGAGGGACTTGGACTTCCAGCAGGTATGCGTGAGCGTGTTTGATTGGAGTGAATGGAGACAAATGGTTTTTAATACTTGACGTGCTGTTGGAGTGTGAGCAAAGTAACATTTATGAAGGGATTCATGGAAACCGGCAGGCCGGACTTGAGTCCTGGAGATGGGAAGTACAGTGCCTGCACTCTGAAGGAGGGGTGTTAATGTTGCAGTTTAAAAACTGTAGTGTAAAGCATCCTTCTGGCAAGACAGTGATGGAGTGAATGATGGTGAAAGTTTTTCTTTTTCTGGCCACCCTGCCTTGGTGGGAATCGGCCAGTGTGATAATATATATATATATATATATATATATATATATGTATATATATATATATATATATATATATATATATATATATATGCAAAACAACCACTCTGAAAGAATAGAGAAATTCCAAGCGCTTTCGTGACTACTCACATTATCAAGGAACTATGAAAGTAAAGCATCCAAGGAAGCTATATAAGGGGTCTGGTCGGCACCTCACTATCAGATCCCACAACGGTTTAAACACGTGACGCGCGGCGAGCCAACTTGGAAAGGTCCTTGGCACAACTCACCCCACAAACTATTCTACCCAAGAAATAAGAAATTTTAAAGATTATTTGTCCAGTGTATTATTAAATTCTTCCCAAATTCTATTAATTATAAATGGATCTAATTTATATAAACCAAAGGAAATATTCATATTATTGTCAAAACTGCTTTTTATGAAACAAGATTCAATTATATTCCTGTCGACCATGGACTTGCTTGATACTACTTTCTCAACTTTTTGAAAATCAATTGGATGGTTAAAATCTCTTACATGAATAAATAGAGCATTGGAATCTTGTCCAGTTCTAATGCTATATTTATGTTGTTTTAATCTTAGTTCGAGATTTTTACCAGTTTGACCGTAATAAACTTTATCGCAAATTTTACAAGGAATCTTATAGACACATCCATCAGCATTTTGGGGGGAATTCTTTATCAAAAGTTTTTTTACTGTATCGAGATTTTTGAATACAACTTTAATATTAAAAGTCTTAAGAAGAGAAGGCATATCAACCAAGTTTTCATGGTAAGGGAGAACCAACATATTTTTATTTGAATAAAGCTGGTTGTCCCTTTTTGGATTGTAAAAAGTATTTCTGGCAACTTTAAAAGATTTATCAATTACATTTCTTGGGTATTTTAAATCATTACCTATTTCATAAATTTTGGATATTTCCTCATCTATGAACTCCAAAATTTATGAAATAGGTAATGATTTAAAATACCCAAGAAATGTAATTGATAAATCTTTTAAAGTTGCCAGAAATACTTTTTACAATCCAAAAAGGGACAACCAGCCTTATTCAAATAAAAATATGTTGGTTCTCCCTTACCATGAAAACTTGGTTGATATGCCTTCTCTTCTTAAGACTTTTAATATTAAAGTTGTATTAAAAAATCTCGATACAGTAAAAAAACTTTTGATAAAGAATTCCCCCCAAAATGCTGATGGATGTGTCTATAAGATTCCTTGTAAAATTTGCGATAAAGTTTATTACGGTCAAACTGGTAAAAATCTCGAACTAAGATTAAAACAACATAAATATAGCATTAGAACTGGACAAGATTCCAATGCTCTATTTATTCATGTAAGAGATTTTAACCATCCAATTGATTTTCAAAAAGTTGAGAAAGTAGTATCAAGCAAGTCCATGGTCGACAGGAATATAATTGAATCTTGTTTCATAAAAAGCAGTTTTGACAATAATATGAAGATTTCCTTTGGTTTATATAAATTAGATCCATTTATAATTAATAGAATTTGGGAAGAATTTAATAATACACTGGACAAATAATCTTTAAAATTTCTTATTTCTTGGGTAGAATAGTTTGTGGGGTGAGTTGTGCCAAGGACCTTTCCAAGTAGGCTCGCCGCGCGTCACGTGTTTAAAGCGTTGTGGGATCTGATAGTGAGGTGCCGACCAGACCCCTTATATAGCTTCCTTGGATGCTTTACTTTCATAGTTCCTTGATAATGTGAGTAGTCACGAAAGCGCTTGGAATTTATCTATTCTTTCAGAGTGGTTGTTTTGCATATTCTGAAATCACATGTTTACTGTGATCTTATTGCATATATATATATATATATATATATATATATATATATATATATATATATATATATATATATATATATATATATATATATATACATATATATACATATATATATATATATATATATATATATATATATATATATATATATATATATATATATATATATATATATATATATATATATATGCAAAACAACCACTGTGAATGAATAGAAAAGTTCCAAGTGCTTTCGTGAATTCTCACATTATCAAGGAACTATAAAAATCAAAGGTTAACAGGAAGTCATGTAAGGACGAAACTACACCTCAGTGTAGACAGTGATCCGTGAAACAGCTTATATTCTACCCAAAAATTTTGTCTAATGTATCTCAAATTCTTCCCAAATTTTATTAATTATAAATGAATCCAATTTATATGAAGATAGATATTTATGTACATCAGTTTCCTCTCATATTTAATTTTCTGTTGACACATTACACAAATAATTCGCATTTATGAGACTGAAATTTATGACTACGTTTCGACCGATATTTCGTTCCTCGATGTTTTGTTTTCCGTTTATCGCAAGTCAGTGCTTAGTGGCATGTACATGCACTTCTTTTCTTTCCATACTTCCTCTGTCAAGAAAAGTGCTCTTATTTCTCTCTTTCTGGATGCTCTCCGCATCTGAGACCCTCAGCTTCTTGACTGAAATTTCCACTCTTCGCAGTTCGTTCTTGGCTACCCTCATGATTTCATAAACTGCCACTCACATGCTAAACGGAATTTCTTCTCTCCCAAACTCTCCTCTCCTGTGAAGTCTCCTATCCTTTGCCTTCCCTATATTTCCAGTCTCCTTAATCTTAACAATACTCTCCGTTCTTTAGGCATCAAACTGTTACCGCCGGACTAATACTCTTCGTCGTAATCTTGCTTGTACCTCTCCTCCTGTCACTGACAATACTTTGAAGTAACTGACGAGTCTCTTTCTGGCAGACTTAAAGAACACAAAAGAACTGCTAGGCTTGCCGACATTAATAATGCTCTTTTCTATCATGATTGAGATCACAGTCATCCTATTGACTGGTCCACTACCAAAACTATCTCTCCTTCTTCTAGCCTTCACAGTCGCTGTTTTGTTGAAGCATCACTTATCCATAACTTTCCTAATATGAATCTTTGTCGTGGCTTTGTCTCTATAGATGCTTTCCTTTATCATTACACTGTCTAATAATCCAGATTTGAGAACACATGACCTGATCTTTATTTCCTCCTCTCCCTACCTCTTCACCTTTCCTATATTTTCATATCCTTTCCTAAATCTTCCTATGGGAGTTTTGTCCAGCAGGGATTTTGTCCTACCATCTTGGCACATTAGCTCTCGTGCAGCACTCCCTTTCTCTTGTTCCATTGACTACCCCCACTGTTACTATTACCACACCTACTACTATATCTCTCTAACACTCCACTCTGTTCCCTTTATTCACTACCTATACTCCCTTCTTATCGCCACCTCTGTTACTATTGCACCTCTACCGATATTACTACTATTGCCACTACTAACTACCGCTAATACTACTACTACATTACTACTTATCCTCCGCTCCCCCTCTCGTACATATTTTGGCTCCTTTTTCTTCGCGTTTCTATGTTTTATTGATCCAAGTATGACCGAAACGTCGTCAGAAGTTACTCTTAAGTGCGTGTTATATGTAATTTGTTCCAGTCACAGACACTGCCTCTATATTCTTTACTCTTGATGCAATAAGTATATAGTTTGTTTCATCGTGTTTAAGAAATAATTTTCCTTTGTTGTTGCATGTGTTGCACAGAACTTCACGTACAGTTACACACTGGTGTTGCTGGTTACTTGGAGCTTCTTCAGGATACACTTCCTTATAAAGTTTGCAGTGTACGTCATCGCTGTGGCTGCCTACGCTGGCATAGTCCTCACCGCCGCTGAGGTGGGTTATTTTTCAGTCATTTATTGCTACTAGTAGTTTAGGGATAGTTATAACTACAATAATAATAATTATTGCTACTAGTAAAGTGTAGCAAATGACACAGTCGCGTCATTACTCTCGGGGATGTTAGAGTGTCAAGCATTATAGATTTAGATTTTGCCGCAGAAGCGGCTAGTTTATTGTGCAACCCAAACCATCCTGTGTTACACACACTACCAGCTTTACCACTACTCTCTATTCTTCCTCTGTTGTTCCCATCCATGTCCCTCTCCCCTATACATACTGGCTCACTCACTCTTTTCTGTTAGTGTGACTTTGAAAATGGTCCAAGTAGGACCGAAACGTCGTCGTAAGCTTGTGTGTGTATCATCGTACATCTTTCATCTCACGTCTCCTACACCTCCCTGACCTACATCTGATTCTTTCCACTCCTCCTCTGCCCAATTTTTCGATGCAATGTTCCGTTTTCAAACAATTCACTTGTTTATTATTAAATGATATCGATATTTTGTCTCTTTTCTGTTGCTTTTTTGGGCTCCCCATAGTGAACTGTGAATAATTCGTCAAAAATGCTATATAATTAGGAAGTGTACAGCCACGCGCACCTGAGCGATGTGTGTCCACCGCTGACGGTTTCCAGTGTGGGACTGGGCGAGGAAATGTGTCACGTGCTCTTTATCTGCACTATCTTCCTGGCTCTACATATGACCGACAGACAGGTAAGACTCGGCTGATTTGTATACGTCAGAAAATATATAATAATGTGTGTGTGTGTGTGTGTGTGTGTGTGTGTGTGTGTGTGTGTGTGTGTGTACTCACCTAATTGTACTCACCTTATTGTGGTTGCAGGGGTCGAGACTCAGCTCCTGGTCCCGCCTCTTCACTGATCGCTACTGGATCCTCTCTCTCTCTGCTTCGTGAGCTTTGTCATACCTCTTCTTAAAACTATGTATGGTTCCTGCCTCCACTACTTCACTTGCTAGGCTATTCCACTTGCTGACAACTCTATGACTGAAGAAATACTTCCTAACATCCCTGTGATTCGTCTGAGTCTTCAGCTTCCAGTTGTGACCCCTTGTCCCTGTGTCCCCTCTCTGGAACATCCTATCTATGTCCACCTTGTCTATTCCCCGCAGTATCTTGTATGTCGTTATCATGTCTCCCCTGACCCTTCTGTCCTCCAGTGTCGTCAGTCCGATTTCCCTTAACCTTTCCTCGTACGACATTCCCTTGAGCTCTGGGACTAACCTTGTTGCAAACCTTTGTACTTTCTCTAACTTCTTGACGTGCTTGACCAGGTGTGGGTTCCAGACTGGTGCTGCATACTCCAGTATGGGCCTAACATACACAGTGTACAGTGTCTTGAACGATTCCTTATTAAGGTATCGGAACGCTATTCTCAGGTTTGCCAGGCGCCCGTATGCTGCAGCGGTTATTTGGTTGATGTGTGCCTCCGGTGATGTGCTCGGTGTTATGGTCACCCCAAGGTCTTTCTCCCTGAGTGAGGTCTGTAGTCTTTGTCCACCTAGCCTATACTCTGTCTGCGGTCTTCTTTGCCCCTCCCCAATCTTCATGACTTTGCATTTGGCTGGATTGAATTCGAGAAGCCAGTTACTGGACCACATGTCCAGCCTCTCCAGGTCTCTTTGCAGTCCTGCCTCATCCTCGTCCGATTTAATTCTACTCATCAACTTCACCTCATCTGCGAACAGGGACACTTCAGAGTCTATTCCTTCCATCATGTCGTTCATATATATCAAAAATAGCACTGGTCCTAGAACTGACCCCTGTGGGACCCCGCTCGTAACAGGCGCCCACTGTGATACCTCTTCACGTACCATGACTCGTTGCTGCCTCCCTGTCAGGTATTCCCTTATCCATTGCAGTGCCCTTCCTTTTACGTGTGCCTGATCCTCCAGCTTCTGCACTAATCTCTTGTGGGGAACTGTGTCAAAGGCCTTCCTGCAGTCTAGGAAAACGCAATCTACCCACCCCTCTCTCTCGTGTCTTACTTCTGTTACCTTGTCATAAAACTCCAGGAGGTTTGTGATACAAGATTTGCCTTCCATGAATCCATGCTGGTTTTCATTTATAATCTTGTTCTTTTCCAAGTGTTCGACCACTCTCCTCCTGATAATCTTCTCCATGACTTTGCACACAATACATGTCAGAGACACAAGTCTGTAGTTTAGTGCCTCGTTTCTGTTTCCTTTCTTAAATATGGGGACTACATTAGCTGTCTTCCATTTCTCAGGTAGTTGCCCAGTTTCAAGGGATGTGTTGAAGATTGTGGTTAGAGGCACACACAGCATCTCTGCTCCTTCTCTAAGGACCCATGGGGAGATGTTGTCCGGTCCCATCGCCTTTGAGGTGTCAAGGTCGCTTAAGAGCTTCTTCACCTCCTCCTCAGTTGTTCGTATGTCATCCAACACTTGTTGGTATATTCCCTCTTGATGTTCCCTTCTGTGCTGTCTTCCCACAGCCCTTCCTGTCTCTACTGTAAAAACTTCCTTAAATCTCCTGTTCAGCTCCTCACATTCCTCCTGATCATTTCTTGTGAGTTCTCCACCTTCTGTCCTTAATCTAATCACCTGGTCTTTGACTGTTGTCTTCCTCCTGATGTGGCTGTACAACAGTTTCGGGTCAGTCTTGATTCTCGATGCTATGTCATTTTCATACTGTCGCTGGGCCTCCCTCCTTACCTGTGCGTACTCATTCCTGGCTCTGCGACTGATCTCCCTATTTTCGTGTGTTCTCTGCCTTCTGTACTTTTTCCATTCTCTATTGCACTTTGTTTTTGCCTCCTTACACCGTCGGGTAAACCAGGAGCTCGTTCTGGTCTTCCCGTTGTTACTGTTGCCCTTGGGAATGAACCTTTCCACTGCCTCCTTGCATTTTGTTGCTACATATTCCATCATTTCATTTACTGGCTTTCCTGCCAGTTCTCTGTCCCACTGGACCTCCCGCAGGAAGTTCTTCAACCCTATGTAGTCCCCTCTTTTATAGTCAGGCTTTTCCCATTCTACTCCTGTTATTCTCTCCACTTGCAACTCTACTATGTATTCAAAGCACAGAACCACGTGGTCGCTAGCTCCTAGGGGACTCTCATACTTGATGTCCTCAATGTCTGAGCTGCCCAGGGTGAACACAAGGTCCAATCTTGCTGGTTCATCCTCCCCTCTCACTCTGGTAGTGTCCTTAACATGTTGGTGCATGAGGTTTTCCAGCACCACGTCCAACATCCTGGCTCTCCATGTTTCGGGACCCCCATGTGGCTCCAGGTTTTCCCAGTCAATCTCCCTGTGGTTGAAATCCCCCATAACCAGCAACTTTGCTCTGCTGGAGTGAGCTCTTCTTGCCACCTCAGCAAGTGTGTCCACCATTGCTCTGTTGCTCTCTTCATATTCCTCTCTTGGCCTCCTGCAGTTCTGTGGTGGATTATACATCACTGCAATGACCACTTTGAGTTCCCCAGACTGAAGTGTACCTGCTATGTAGTCTCTTTCTCCCGTCTCATCTATTCCTTCCATTTTCTCGAATTTCCATCTGTTTTTTACGAGCAGAGCAACCCCACCTCCCCCCCTGCCCCTTCTATCTTTCCTCATGATCTGGTATCCTGGTGGGAAGATCGCATCTGTTATTGTCTCCATGAGTTTTGTTTCTGTAACTGCTATGATGTCTGGGGACTTCTCATTGATTCTTTCTTGCCATTCCTCATGTTTATTCGTTAATCCATCTGCATTTGTGTACCAAACCTTCAACTTCTGTTCTAATACTGTAACTGTGGTGCGGGGGGTGGAAACAGAGGGATCGGTGTGTGATGGTTGGTTTGGATTGTTCAGTTGCCTTGGGGGTGTCGTGGCTGGAGTCCTTCTGCAGGTGTTTCTGGGGGGTGCGCTTGTCCTTCCATTTGATCCTGGGTTATTCTGCTCTCCTTTTTCATTTCCTCGCCTAATTGTGGTTGCAGGGTTTGAGACAGCTCCTGGCCCCGCCTCTTCACTGATCGCTACTGGGTCCTCTCCCTGCTCCATGAGTTTTGTCATACCTCGTTTTAAAACAATGTATAGTTCCTGCCTCCACTTCGTCACTTGCCAGACTATTCCACTTCCTGACAACTGTATGACTAAAGAAATACTTCCTAACATTTCTTTGACACAACTGAGTCCTCAACTTCCAACTGGGACCCTTGTTTCTGTGTCCCATCTCTTGAACAACCTGTCTCTGTCCACCTTGTCAATTCTTCGCAGTATTTTGTATGTCGTTATCATGTCTCCCCTAACCCTCCTGTCCTCCGGTGTCGTCAGGCCGATTTCCCTTAACCTTTCTTTGTAGGACATTCCCCTTAGCTCTGGAGCTAGTCTTGTTGCAAACCTTTGCATTTTCTCTAATTTCTTGATATGCTTGACTAGGTGTGGGTTCCAAACTGGTTCTGCATACTCCAGTATGTGCCTGACGTACACAGTGTACAGAATCTTGAACGATTCCTTACTGAGGTATCGGAACGCTATTCTCAGGTTTGCCAGGCGCCTATATGCTGCAACAGTTATCTGGATGATGTGCTCCCCAGGAGATGTGCTCGGTAGTGTACTCACCCCAAGATCCTTTGCCTTGAGTGAGGTTTGCAGTCTTTGGCCACCTAGACTGTAATTTGCCTGTGATCTTCTCTGCCCTTCACCGATGTTCATGACTGCATTTGGCAGGGTTAAACTAAAGGAGCCAGTTGCTGGACCAGGCTTGCAGTCTGTCCATGTCTTTGTCGTCCTGCCTGATCTTCAACCTATGTAATTCTCCTCATTTACTTCACATCATCTGTAAACAGGGATACTTCTGAGTCTATCCCTTCCGTCGTGTCATTCACGTATACCAAAAACAGCACTGCTCCTTTTGGTATACGTGTCTGGTGTACGTGTCTGTCTCCTTTCTTAAAAATGGGGACTACATTTGCCATCTTCTATACCTCAGATAGTTGCCCAGTTTTAATGCATGTGTTGAAAATTGTTGTTAGTGGCACACACAGCGTCTCTGCTGCCTCTCTAAGGACCCACGGAAAGATGTCCGGTGCCACCGCCTTTGAGGTATCAAGGTCACTTAGCAGCTTCTTCACCTCCTCCTCGTTTGTGTGTATTTCATCCAACACTTGTTGGTGTACCTCCCTATTCTGACTTCCTGGAGTCCTTTCTGTCTCCACTGTAAATACTTCCTTAAATCTCACGTTGAGCTCCTGACATACTTCTTGGTCGTTTCTTGTGATACAATGTCGCTTTCGTACTGCCACTGGGCCTCCCTCTTTATCTGTGCATACTTGTTTCTGGCTCTTCGACTAATCTTTTTATTTTCATGGATCCTTTGTCTTCTGTACTTTTACCATTCTCTGGCGCACTTAGTTTTGCCTCCCTACACCTTTGGGTAAACCAAGGGCTCGTTCTGGTCTTCCCATTATTTCTGTTGCCCTTGGGAACAAACCTCTTCCTTGATTCCTTGCATTTTGTTGTCATGTACTCCATCATTTCGTTTACTGATTTTCCTACCAATTCTCTCTCCCACTGAACATCCTGCAGAAAGTTCCTCATGCCTGTGTAGTCCCCCCCCCTCTTTGTAGTCTGGCTTTTCCCATCCAGCTCCGGTTCCCTCTCCACTTGTAACTTTACTATGTATTCAAAGCTCACAACCACGTGATCACTAGCTCCTAGGGGCCTTTCATATGTGATGTCCTCGATGTCCGAGCTACCCAAGGTGAATACAAGGACCAGTCTTGCTGGCTCATCCTCCCTTCTCTCTTTGGTAGTGTCCCTGACATGTTGATTCATGAGGTTTTCCAGTTCCACACCCATCATCTTGGCTCTCCAGGTTTCGGGACTCCTATGTGGCTCCAGGTTTTCCCAGTCAGTCTCCGTGTGATTGAAATCACCCACAACTAGTAACTTTGCTTTACCCATGTCAGCTTTTCTGGCAACCTCAGCTAGTGTGTCCACCATTGCTCCGTTGCTCTATTCATATTCTTCTCTTGGCCTCCTGCAGTTCTGTGGTGGGTTGTATACATCACTGCAATGACTAGCTTGTGTCTGCCAGACCGAATTGTACCTACTATGTAGTCCCTTACGCCCATTTAGTCACAGCTCTTGTGTGTGTATGTGAGTGTGAAAATGTTTGTATGTGTATGTTAATGTGAGTGTGTGTGCGTGTGTTTGTGCGAAATTACCTACCTATATATCCATTTTAGTTTGCGCCAGTTAAGATCCGGCTCCTGAGCCGTCTTAAACTTCAGTCGCCTGAAGTAATTTCCCTCAATTACATGTACTTTGAGAATTTCATTTAAGATAGATAATAACACTTTAAAAACTAATAACAAAAATAACTAAACATATAGATAAATAACAGATATTTGAAATAACTAATAAATATATACAAATAGAATAATGTAAAAGTTGATAGATTATTATGACTTAATAACCATGTGGGAGTTATAACCATGTGGGAGTCATAACTATGTGGGAGTCATAACTATGTGGGAGTCATAACCATGTTGCAGTCATAACCATGTGGGAGTCATAACTATGTGGGAGTCATAACTATGTGGGAGTCATAACCATGTTGCAGTCATAACCATGTGGGAGTCATAACTATGTGGGAGTCATAACTATGTGGGAGCCATAACTATGTGGGAATCATAACCATGTGGGAGTCATAACCATGTGGGAGACATAACTATGTGGGAGTCATAACTATGTGGGAGTCATAACCATGTGGGAGACATAACTATGTGGGAGTCATAACTATGTGGGAGTCATAACTATGTGGGAGTCATAACTCTGTGGGAGTCATAACTATGTGGGAGTCATAACTATGTAGGAGTCATAACAATGTGGGAGTCATAACCATGTGGGAGACATAACTATGTGGGAGTCATAACTATGTGGGAGTCATAACTATGTGGGAGTCATAACTATGTGGGAGTCATAACAATGTGGGAGTCATAACCATGTGGGAGTCATAACCATGTGGGAGACATAACCATGTGGGAGTCAACCATGTGGGAGTCATAACCATGTGGGAGTCATAACCATGTGGGAGTCATAACCATGTGCGAGACATAACCATGTGGGAGTCATAACTATGTGGGAGTCATAATTATGTGGGAGTCATAACCATGTGGGAGTCATAACCATGTGGGAGACATAACCATGTGGGAGTCATAACCATGTGGGAGACAACCATGTGGGAGTCATAACCATGTGGGAGACATAACCATGCGGGAGACAACCATGTGGGAGTCATAACCATGTGGGAGTCATAACCATGTGGGAGACAAAACCATGTGGGAGTCATAACTATGAGGGAGTCATAACAATGTGGGAGCCATAACTATGTGGGAGACATAACCATGTGGGAATCATAACTATGTGGGAGTCATAGCCATGTGGGAGTCATAACCATGTGGGAGACATAACCATGTGGGAGTCATAACCATGTGGGAGACATAACCATGTGGGAGTCATAACCATGTGGGAGACATAACCATGTGGGAGACATAACCATGTGGGAGTCATGACCATGTGGGAGTCATAACCATGTGGGAGACATAACCATGTGGGAGTCATAACCATGTGGGAGTCATAACTATGTGGGAGTCATAACTATGTGGGAGTCCTAACTATGTGGGAGACAACTATGTGGGAGTCCTAACTATGTGGGAGACATAACCATGTGGGAGTCATAACTATGTGGGCGTCATAACTATGTGGGAGTCATAACCATGTGGGAGACATAACCATGTGGGAGACATATCCATGTGGGAGTCATAACCATGTGGGAGTCATAACCATGTGGGAGACATAACCATTGTGGGAGTCAAAACCATGTGGGAGACATAACCATGTGGGAGTCATAACCATGTGGGAGACATAACCATGTGGGAGTCATAACCATGTGGGAGACATAACCATATGGGAGACATAACCAAGTGGGAGCCATAACCATGTGGGAGTCATAACCGTGTGTGAGACATAACCATGTGGGAGTCATAACCATGTGGGAGTCATAACTATGTGGGAGTCATAACTATGTGAGAGTCATAACTATGTGGGAGACATAACTATGTGGGAGTCATAACTATGTGGGAGACATAACCATGTGGGAGTCATAACTATATGGGAGTCATAACTATGTGGGAGTCATAACCATGTGGGAGACAACCATGAGGGAGACATAACTATGTGGGAGTCATAACCATGTGGGAGTCATAACCATGTGGGAGACATAACCATGTGGGAGTCATAACCATGTGGGAGACATAACCATGTGGGAGTCATAACCATGTGGGAGTCATAACCATGTGGGATTCATAACCATGTGGGAGACATAACAATGTGGGAGTTATAACAATGTGGGAGTCATATCTATGAGGGAGTCATAACCATGTGGGAGTCATAACTATGTGGGAGTCATAACTATGTGAGAGTCATAACTATGTGGGAGACATAACTATGTGGGAGTCATAATTATGTGGGAGACATAACCATGTGGGAGTCATAACTATATGGGAGTCATAACTATGTGGGAGTCATAACCATGTGGGAGTCATAACCATGTGGGAGACATAACCATGTGGGAGTCATAACCATGTGGGAGTCATAACTATGTGGGAGTCATAACCATGTGGGAGTCATAACTAAGTGGGAATCATAACCATGTGGGAGTCATAACCATGTGGGAGTCATAACTATGTGGGAGTCATAACCATGTGGGAGTCATAACCATGTGGGAGTCATAACCATGTGGGAGTCATAACTACGTGGGAGTCATAACCGTGTGGGAGTCATAACTATGTGGGAGTCATAACCATGTGGGAGTCATAATTATGTGGGAATCATAACCATGTAGGAATCATAACCATGTGAGAGTCATAACCATGTGGGAGTCATAGCCATGTGGCAGACATAACCATGTGGGAGTCATAACCATGTGGGAGTCATAACTACGTGGGAGTCATAACCATGTGGGAGTCATAACTATGTGGGAGTCATAACCATGTGGGAGTCATAATTATGTGGGAGTCATAACCATGTAGATATCATAACCATGTGGGAATCATAACCATGTGGGAGTCATAACTACGTGGGAGTCATAACAATGTGGGAGTCATAACCATGTGGGAGTCATAACCATGTGGGAGTCATAGCCATGTGGGAGTCATAACTACGTGGGAGTCATAACCATGTGGGAGTCATAACTACGTGGGAATCATAACCATGTGGGAGTCATAACTATGTGGGAGTCATAACCATGTGGGAGTCATAATTATGTGGGAGTCATAACCATGTAGGAATCATAACCATGTGGGAATCATAACCATGTGGGAGTCATAACTACGTGGGAGTCATAACAATGTGGGAGTCATAACCATGTGGGAGTCATAACCATGTGGGAGTCATAACTACGTGGGAGTTATAACCACGTGGGAGTCATAACTATGTGGGAGTCATAACCATGTGGGAGACATAACCATGTGGGAGTCATAACCATGTGGGAGACATAGCCATGTGGGAGTCATAACTATGTGGGAGTCATAACCATGTGGGAGTCATAACCATGTGGGAGTCATAACCATGTGGGAGTCATAACTACGTGGGAGTCATAACCATGTGGGAGTCATAACTATGTGGGAGTCATAACCATGTGGGAGTCATAATTATGTGGGAGTCATAACCATGTAGGAATCATAACCATGTGGGAGTCCTAACTATGTGGGAGACCACTATGTGGGAGTCCTAACTATGTGGGAGACAAAACTATGTGGGAGTCATAACTATGTGGGCGTCATAACTATGTGGGAGTCATAACCATGTGGGAGACATAACCATGTGGGAGACATATCCATGTGGGAGTCATAACCATGTGGGAGTCATAATCATGTGGGAGACATAACCATGTGGGAGTCAAAACCATGTGGGAGACATAACCATGTGGGAGTCATAACCATGTGGGAGACATAACCATGTGGGAGTCATAACCATGTGGGAGACATAACCATATGGGAGACATAACCAAGTGGGAGCCATAACCATGTGGGAGTCATAACCGTGTGTGAGACATAACCATGTGGGAGTCATAACCATGTGGGAGTCATAACTATGTGGGAGTCATAACTATGTGAGAGTCATAACTATGTGGGAGACATAACTATGTGGGAGTCATAACTATGTGGTAGACATAACCATGTGGGAGTCATAACTATATGGGAGTCATAACTATGTGGGAGTCATAACCATGTGGGAGACATAATCATGTGGGAGACATAACTATTTGGGAGTCATAACCATGTGGGAGTCATAACCATGTGGGAGACATAACCATGTGGGAGTCATAACCATGTGGGAGACATAACCATGTGGGAGTCATAACCATGTGGGAGTCATAACCATGTGGGATTCATAACCATGTGGGAGTCATAACAATGTGGGAGTCATAACAATGTGGAAGTCATATCTATTAGGGAGTCATAACCATGTGGGAGTCATAACTATGTGGGAGTCATAACTATGTGAGAGTCATAACTATGTGGGAGACATAACTATGTGGGAGTCATAACTATGTGGGAGACATAACCATGTGGGAGTCAAAACTATATGGGAGTCATAACTATGTGGGAGTCATAACCATGTGGGAGTCATAACCATGTGGGAGACATAACCATGTGGGAGTCATAACCATGTGGGAGTCATAACTATGTGCGAGTCATAACCATGTGGGAGTCATAACTAAGTGGGAATCATAACCATGTGGGAGTCATAACCATGTGGGAGTCATAACTATGTGGGAGTCATAACCATGTGGGAGTCATAACCATGTGGGAGTCATAACCATGTGGGAGTCATAACTACGTGGGAGTCATAACCATGTGGGAGTCATAACTGTGTGGGAGTCATAACCATGTGGGAGTCATAATTATGTGGGAGTCATAACCATGTAGGAATCATAACCATGTGGGAGTCCTAACCATGTGGGAGTCATAGCCATGTGGCAGACATAACCATGTGGGAGTCATAACCATGTGGGAGTCACCACTACGTGGGAGTCATAACTATGTGGGAGTCATAACTATGTGGGAGTCATAACCATGTGGGAGTCATAATTATGTGGGAGTCATAACCATGTAGATATCATAACCATGTGGGAATCATAACCATGTGGGAGTCATAACTACGTGGGAGTCATAACCATGTGGGAGTCATAACCACGTGGGAGTCATAGCCATGTGGGAGTCATAACTACGTGGGAGTCATAACTATGTGGGAGTCATAACTACGTGGGAATCATAACCATGTGGGAGTCATAACTATGTGGGGGTCATAACCATGTGGGAGTCATAATTATGTGGGAGTCATAACCATGTAGGAATCATAACCATGTGGGAATCATAACCATGTGAGAGTCATAACTACGTGGGAGTCATAACCATGTGGGAGTCATAACCATGTGGGAGTCATAACCATGTGGGAGTCATAACTACGTGGGAGCTATAACCATGTGGGAGTCATAACTATGTGGGAGTCATAACCATGTGGGAGACATAACTATGTGGGAGTCATAACCATGTGGGAGACATAACCATGTGGGAGTCATAACCATGTGGGAGACATAGCCATGTGGGAGTCATAACTATGTGGGAGTCATAACCATGTGGGAGTCATAACCATGTGGGAGTCATAACCATGTGGGAGTCATAACTACGTGGGAGTCATAACCATGTGGGAGTCATAACTATGTGGGAGTCATAACCATGTGGGAGTCATAATTATGTGGGAGTCATAACCATGTAGGAATCATAACCATGTGGGAATCATAACCATGTGGGAGTCATAACCATGTGGGAGTCATAACTATGTGGGAATCATAACCATGTGGGAGTCATAACTAAGTGGGAATCATAACCATGTGGGAGTCATAACCATGTGGGAGCCTTAACTATGTGGGAGTCATAACCATGTGGGAGTCATAACCATGTGGGAGTCATAACCATGTGGGAATCATAATCATGTGGGAGTCATAACCATGTGGGAGTCATAACTATGTGGGAGTCATAACCATGTGGGAATCATAATTATGTGGGAGTCATAACCATGTGGGAGTCATAGCCATGTGGGAGACATAACCATGTGGGAGTCATAACCATGTGGGAGTCATAACTATGTGGGAGTCATAACTATGTGGGAGTCATAACTATGTGGGAGACATAACTATGTGGGAGTCATAACTATGTTGGAGACAACCATGTGGGAATCATAACTATGTGGGAGTCATAACTATGTGGGAGTCATAACCATGTGGTAGACATAACCATGTGGGAATCATAACTATGTGGGAGTCATAACCATGTGGGAGTCATAACCATGTGGGAGACATAACCATGTGGGAGTCATAACCATGTGGGAGACATAACCATGTGGGAGTCATAACCATGTGGGAGACATAACCATGTGGGAGACATAACCATGTGGGAGTCATAACCATGAGGGAGTCATAACCATGTGGGAGACATAACCATGTGGGAGTCATAACCATGTGGGAGTCATAACTATGTGGGAGTCATAACTATGTGGGAGTCATAACTATGTGGGAGACAACTATGTGGGAGTCATACCTATGTGGGAGACATAACCATGTGTGAGTCATAACTATGTGGGAGTCATAACTATGTTGGAGTCATAACCATGTGGGAGACATAACCATGTTGGAGACATATCCATGTGGGAGTCATAACCATGTGGGAGTCATAACCATGTGGGAGTCATAACCATGTGGGAGTCATAACCATGTGGGAGACATAACCATGTGGGAGTCATAACCATGTTGGAGTCATAACCATGTGGGAGTCATGACCATGTGGGAGTCATAACCATGTGGGAGTCATAACCATGTGGGAGTCAACTATGTGGGAGTCATATCCATGTGGGAGTCATAGCCATGTGGGAGTCATAACCATGTGGGAGTCATAACTATGTGGGAGTCATAACCATGTGTGAGTCATAACCATATGGGAGTCATAACTATGTGGGAGTCATGACTATGTGGGAGTCATAACCATGTGGAAGTCATAATTATGTGGGAGTCATAACCATGTAGGAATCATAACCATGTGGGAGTCATAACCATGTGGGAGTCATAGCCATGTGGGAGACATAACCATGTGGGAGTCATAATCATGTGGGAGTCATAACCATGTGGGAGTCATAATCCCTTTGTCGATCTTGGCCGAAAAAATTCGGTATTAATTAAGTGTTTTTGGCACGTGTCGTACTTCGCGCCCCGCGGCCAGCTTCCCGTTCTTTAGTTCCAACCAATCACAAGCCTTCCCTGAGTCTCTTCAGCTAAGTACAGTTCGCTTCTGCCGCCTTCCCATTGGTTGAGAGATCAAAATATAAACACTGGTGGCTTGGCTTCGAACACACAAGCATTTTTCCCTCCACCCTTACTAATCTACTCTTGGATTATACATTCTACAATGTCGGTAAGTACTGATTGTTGTGTTTAGTGCTTACATGAATAGTTTAGGCATATTTTGATATATACCTAAAGTCCGTGTGAAGCATAATATGAGTGTAGCATGCAGTTGAAAAAAGTGCTAGCATTTTAGTCCGAATTCTTTCGGTCTTGCGCGAGTTTCCGGGAATGTCCAATTATAGTCAAATAAATATTTATAAAAAAATTTCAATTGCATATATGAACTCTGTAGTGGTCTGGATTTATACAGGAGGTTTCTATTGGCCTTCCAGTTCCATGAGAGGCTGTTTTATGGGGAGCAGTCGACCAGCAGGTCGAGGTATGTCTGCGTTTCTGAAGACAGTGACTCGGAACCAGAGGTAGACGAACCAGAATTGCTGGATAGTGGTGATGAATACTTGCCACCGGATGCACAGGATGCAGAGATGTCAAGTGATGATGAGGAGGAAGAAAGGAAAGAAAGGCCAGCCAAAAAGCAGAAAGTAATGAGGAAAAAGAAAACTTTTAGGATTGAGGAATACCCGGATGAGGAAGAGATCCATGAGAATATTGCAAAGTAAATCTGTGCATAAAGACTGATAGAAATTGTTTCTCAGACTTCCATCTTGCCATTTAGCAATATAGAATCATTGGTCTTCCAAATGAATCTCAGGAATATAGGGATTGAAACTTGCATCACTTTGCAATTTGGCATTGTTGATATTTGCTTCCTTTTTATATTTTTGTAACAATTAAAAAATGTTTTGATACAAGTTCCATTTATGTTTTTTATATTGTCTGTTTGTATATTAAATTTAAAAAATTGTTTTGGTGTGTTTTATTAACAATTGCAAGTTTGCAACATAAAATTTTTTAATCCCTTTGTCGGGAGCAGCCTAATATTTTCGGTCTTCGGAGATTGGCAATTGCTCGAAAACTAACCATCAGAAATCAATTTATATGGGATCAGTGACCTTGTATTGAGTTACTCTATCCACCATAGGGAGTTCAGTTCGAATTTCAAATTTTCGGACCCCTTGCGCGATTTATGTGGGAGTCATAACCATGTAGGAATCATAATCATGTGGGAGTCATAACCATGTGGGAGTCATAGCCATGTGGGAGACATAACCATGTGGGAGTCATAACCATGTGGGAGTCATAACTATGTGGGATTCATAACTATGTTGGAGTCATAACTATGTGGGAGACATAACCATGTGGGAATCATAACTATGTGGGAGTCATAACAATGTGGGAGTCATAACCATGTGGGAGACATAACCATGTGGGAGTCATAACCATGTGGGAGACATAACCATGTTTGAGTCATAACCATGTGGGAGACATAACCATGTGGGAGACATAACCATGTGGGAGTCATAACCATGAGGGAGTCATAACCATGTGGGAGACATAACCATGTGGGAGTCATAACCATGTGGGAGTCATAACTATGTGGGAGTCATAACTATGTGGGAGTCATAACTATGTGGGAGACAACTATGTGGGAGTCATAACTATGTGGGAGACATAACCATGTGGGAGTCATAACTATGTGGGAGTCATAACTATGTTGGAGTCATAACCATGTGGGAGTCATAACCATGTGGGAGACATAACCATGTGGGAGTCATAACCATGTGGGAGTCATAACCATGTGAGAGTCATAACTATGTGGGAGTCATAACCATGTGGGAGTCATAACCATATGGGAGTCATAACTATGTGGGAGTCATGACTATGTGGGAGTCATAACCATGTTGGAGTCATAACCATGTGGGAGTCATAACCATGTGGGAGTCATAACCATGTGGGAGTCATAACCATGTGGGAGTCATAGCTATGTGGGGGTCATAACTATGTGAGAGTCATAACTATGTGGGAGACATAACTATGTGGGAGTCATAACTGTGTGGGAGACATAACCATGTGGGAGTCGTAACTATGTGGGAGTCATAACTATGTGGGAGTCATAACCATGTGGGAGACATAACCATGTAGGAGACATAACTATGTGGGAGTCATAACCATGTGGGAGTCATAACCATGTCGGAGACATAACCATGTGGGAGTCATTACCATGTGGGAGCCATATCCATGTGGGAGTCATAACCATGTGGGAGTCATAACCATGTGGGAGTCATAACCATGTGGGAGTCATAACCATGTGGGAGTCATAACCATGTGGGAGTCATAACCATGTGGGAGTCATAACCATGTGGGAGTCATAACCATGAGGGAGTCATAACCATGAGGGAGTCATAACCATGTGAGAGTCATAACTATGTGGGAGTCGTAACCATGTGGGAGTCATAACCATGTGGGAGTCATAACTATGTAGGAGTCGTAATAAAGTTGGTAGAATTACCGACAATATGTAAAGTAAAAGGACACAAGTGCAACTAATGTGACATTTATTGTGGCAACGTTTCGCTCTCCAGGAGCTTTATCAAGCCATTACAAACAATACATGGACACAGAGGGTATATAAAGGCTCAGAGTGAGGTGCAATACTAGTGAGGTACCATTTCGATGTTCACTAGTGGTAGTAGTAGTAGTAGTAGTAGTAGTAGTAGTAGTAGTAGTAGTGGTAGTGACAAAAGTAATACAATATGGTAGAGCAATTAATTCGTACCTGAGTAAAAGGATATAAAAGCTATTACTTGGGTAACATAAAAATAGGTTGGACAAATATAGACTGGAATGAAGCAGCTTGTTTCAGTGTTCACTCTCTGTGCTTTGTGTAGTATAACAGGAGAGACTATGTGATGGCAGGGTTTACTGTTTTCAGGAGGATTCTTGCTAAGACTTCGGAGATGGTGAAGCTGCCAAGACCAAGACCAAAAGAGGCATCATCATCGGGTTTTTCCTAAGAGCATACCGAATTTGTAGTCCTGAGTTTCTTGACGAGGAGTGTACATACATTCACCAAACATTCACTGAGTTACATTTTCCTTCTTTTTTCATCAAAGGCTGCAAGAAAAGAGCTCTTCAGATCATAAATTCTCCACGCATCAACACCACTCCCAGCAAAGTTATAATTCTTCCCAACAGCCAGGTTGCACTGAAAGTCTCAAAAGTACTTTCACAAGCTAACACCAGAGTCGCCATCGCTTCTAGCACTTCAATATAGGATATAACCAGGACAAAATCCAAGCACCACGAACCAGTCAATGCAGGAGTTTACACTATACCCTGTGGAGGCTGTGACAAGATTTACGTAGGTGAAACAGCCAGAAACCTCGACACCCGCCTCAATGAACACATTTACGCATGTAGGAACGATAACTTGAACCACGCCTGTGTACAACACCGAAATTCCACCAATCATCTCATGAAATTCAGAGACGCCCAAATAGTGATCAAAGAAACTAATTTCCGCACACGCAAGTGCCTCGAATCAGCACTGATCGCTGTTTCGAATACAATTAAATAAAACAACGGCAGCTTCACCATCTCCGAAGTCTTAGCAAGAATCCTCCTGAAAACAGTAAACCCTGCCATCACATAGTCTCTCCTGTTATACTACACAAAGCACAGAGAGTGAACACTGAAACAAGCTGCCTCATTCCAGTCTATATTTGTCCAACCTATTTTTATGTTACCCAAGTAATAGCTTTTATATCCTTTTACTCATGTACGAATTAATTGCTCTACCATATTGTATTACTTTTGTCACTACCACTACTACTACTACTACTACTACTACTACTACTACTACTACTACTACTACTACTACCACTAGTGAACATCGAAATGGTACCTCACTAGTATTGCACCTCACTCTGAGCCTTTATATACCCTCTGTGTCCATGTATTGTTTGTAATGGCTTGATAAAGCTCCTGGAGAGCGAAACGTTGCCACAATAAATGTCAAATAGTTGCACTTGTGTCCTTTTGCTTTACATATGTAGGAGTCATAACTATGTGGGAGACATATCCATGTGGGAGTCATAACCATGTGGAAGTCATAACTATGTGGGAGTCATAACCATGTGGGAGACATATCCATGTGGGAGTCATAACCATGTGGAAGTCATAACCATGTGGGAGTCATAACCATGTGGGAGTCATAACCATGTGGAAGTCATAACCATGTGGGAGTCATCACCATGTGGGAGACATATCCATGTGGGAGTCATAACCATGTGGAAGTCATAACCATGTGGGAGTCATAACCATGTGGGAGTCATAACTGTGTGGGAGTCATAACCATGTGGGAGCCATAACCATGTGGGAGTCATAGCCATGTGGGAGTCATAACCATGTGGGAGTCATAGCCATGTGGGAGACATAACCATGTGGGAGACATATTCATGATGGAGTCATAACCATGTGGGAGTCATAACCATGTGGAAGTCATAACCATGTGGGAGACATAACCATGTGGGAGACACATCCATTTGGGAGTCATAACCATGTGGGAGTCATAACCATGTGGGAATCATAACCATGTGGGAGTCATAACCATGTGAGAGTCATAACCATGTGGGAGTCATAACCATGTGTTAGTCATAACTATGTGGGAGTCATAACCATGTGGGAGTCATAACAATGTGGGAGTCATAACCATGTGGGAGTCATAACCATGTGGGAGTCATAACCATGTGGGATTCATAACCATGTAGGAGTCATAACCATGTGGGAGTCATAACCATGTGGGAGTCATAACCATGTGGGAGTCATAACCATGTGGGAGTCATAACCATGTGGGAGTCATAACCATGTGGGAGTCATAGCCATGTTGGAGTCATAACCATGTGGGAGTCATAACTATGTGGGAGTCATAACCATATGGGAGTCATAACCATGTGGGTGTCATAAACCATACCCCGGCCGGGATTGAACCCGCGGTCAGAGTCTCAAAACTCCAACCCGTCGCGTTAGCCACTAGACCAGCTAGCCACAATAAGATTCGTCCAACTAGGTATATTTCTACACCATAGGAAGGTTAGCACAGGCACCACTGTGACCACAAATGCAAGTTTTTACAGACGAATCTCCAGCTAGCGTGGCCGTGACGAACTCTAGCTCAAGTCCCTTCACTGCCGTCAACATGATTCACGAAATCGTAATGACACGATTGCAAACAAACCATTCCTCTTCCGGGGTATGGTTTGTTTGCAATCGTTTCATTACGATTTCGTGAGTCATGGGAGTCATAACAATGTGGGAGTCATAACCATGTTGGAGTCATAACCATGTGGGAGTCATAACCATGTGGGAGTCATAACCATGTGGGAGTCATAACTATGTAGGAGTCATACAGTGCCTGGGTAATGGCTGGTAATGGGGTCTCTTCCAGAAGAAGAAGAGAGTATCCCCAGTTCCTTGAATGTCGAGCCCTTTAAGGCTCATTTTTTGTTTTACCTCAGATGGAGTACATCGCGAGGCTGGACTTCCAGTGGAAACAACAACTACAGAAGGAACAGGACGAAGCTCACACCACATATACTGCTAACAAATTGCTGCTGGAAAACCTGTTACCATACCATGTTGGTAAGTAATTTTTCCACCATGTTGGTAAGTAACTTCTCAACCATGTTGGTAAGTAACTTTCCTGCCCTGTTGCCACCAAACTACCCTCTAGACTACAACCCTTCAGTTCCTCGTATCAAATCTGACTGACTATCATTTCCATGGCGCTGTATGTCCTCTATGGATTTAACATTTCTACATGAATATATTCAACAATAATAATAATAATAATAACACTTATAATAATAATAATGTCACAGAGCATGCATAGTTCCTTTGTATAAAGGCAAAAGGGGACAAAAGAGAATGTAAAAATTATAGGGGGATAAGTCTGTTGAGTATACCTGGCAAAGTGTATGGTAGAGTCATTATTGAAAGAATTAAGGGTAAGACGGAGAGTAGGATAGCAGAGGAACAAGGAGGCTTTAGGAAAGGTAGGGGGTGTATGGACCAGGTGTTTACAGTGAAACATATATGTGAACAGTATTTAGATAAGGGTAAAGAGAATTTTGTGGCATTTATGGATTTTGAAAAAAAAAACGTATGACAGGGTGGATAGGGGAGCAATGTAGCGGATGTTGCAAATGTATAGAATAGCGGGTAGGTTACTGAAAGCCGTGAGGAATTTTTACGAGGATAGTGAGGATCAGGTTACAGTATGTTGAAGAGGGGGAGATTATTTCCTAGTAAAAGTAGGTCTTAGACAGGGATGTTTGATATCACCATCGTTGTTCAATATATTTATAGATGGGGTTGTAAGAGAAGTGAATGCTCGGGTGTTGGCAAGAAGTGAGGGGTTAAAAGATTAAGAATCTAACAGAAAATGGGAGTTATCACAGTTGTTCTTTGCTGATGACACTGTGCTTTTGTAAGATTCTGAAGAGAAGTTGCAGAGGTTGGTTGATGAGTTTGGTAGCGTATGTAAAAGAAGAAAATTAAAAGTGAATATAGGAAAGAGTAAGGTGACAAAAAAAAATTAGGTGGCGAAAGATTGAATATCAGATTGGAGAGAGAGAGTATGGAGGAGGTAAATGTATTCAGATATTTAGGAGTGGACGTGTCAGCAGATGGGTCTATGAAAGATGAGGTGAATCATAGAATTGACGAAGGGAAAGAGGTGAGTGGTGCACTGAGGAGTCTCTGGAGACAAAGAACTTTGTCCATGGAATCAAAGAGGGAAATGTATGAGAGTATAATTTTACCAACGCTCTTATATGGATGTGTAACATGGGTGGTGAATGTTGCAGCGAGGAGAAGGCAGTGGAGATGTTATGTCTGAGGGCAATGTGTGGTGTGAACATAATGCAGAGAATTCATAGTTTGGAAATTAGGAGGAGGTGTGAGATTACCAAAACTATTATCTAGAGGGCTGAAGAGGGATTGTTGAGATGGTTTGGACATGTAGAGAGGGTGGAACGAGAAAGGATGACTTCAAGAGTGTATAAATCTGTAGTGGAGGGAAGGCAGGATAGGGGTCGGCCTAGGAAAGGTTGGAGGATGGGAGTAAAGGTTTAGTGTTCGAGTGGCTTGGACTTCCGGCAAGCATGCGTGAGCGTGTTATAGGGGAGCGAATGGAGACAAATGGTTTTTAGGACTTGACGTGCTGTTGGAGTGTGAGAAAGGTAACATTTCTGAAGGGACTAAGGGAAACCTGCGGGCCGGACTTGATTCCTGGAGATGGGAAGTACAGTGCCTGCACTCTGATGGAGGAGTGCTAATGCTGCAGCTTTATAACTGTAGTGTAAGTGCGCTTGTGGGAAGACGATGATGGAGTGAATGATGATGAAAGTTTTTCTTTTTCGGGCCACCCTGCCTTGGTGGGAGACGGCCGATGTGTTAATAAAAATGATAAGAAAATAATAATAATAATAATAATAATAATAATAATGTTCTTTTGCAGCCGACGTTTTTCTGAATCGCCAGTCAAACTTAGGCGAACTGTACCATGAGTCTTACCAGCAAGTGAGTGTCATCTTCGCATCCATCCCCAGCTACGCTGAGTTTTACCGCGAGAATGTCAACATTAATGACGGCACGACGTGTCTCTCTGTTCTCAACGAGATCATCTCAGACTTTGATATGGTGAGTTTTAGTCAAGTCTCACTGTTCGTGGTGTGACTCACGAAGGTGAAGCCACATCATCCAAGATAAAGTTCTCACTTACGAATGAAGCATTTAGAAAAAAGTATATTTTGTTTACACTCAGTGTATTGTACGAATGTTTGTGAATCGTACTAATAACTAATAACTTACTAATAACTTCTCTCTAAGTATATTGCCAGGACCTCCAGTGCTTAAGAAATATATTAGATTAATTTAACAGTATAATTCGTTAAGGGTTTATGACTTATGAGGAGGTCGTAAACTTACAAATTTATTCTGTGTAGGTACAAATTTGCCAGTACACGTGGCCTGGCGACGAAGCTCTCGCTTCACACGGTGAGGGCTCGCGTTCGATTCCAGGCAAAGGGGTAGAAACATTGAGCGTGTTTCCTTACACCGGTTGTCCCTGTTCACCCATCAGTAAAATGGGTACCTGGGTGTTAGTCGACTGGTGTGGGTCGCATCCTGGGACAAAATTGACTTAATTTACCCTAAATGCTCTGCATAACAAGCGGCTTTCTATATAGTAGTATGTCAGTGATGTCAGCTAGGACTGCGACCTTGTACATATACTTGTAGAAATAAAGATATTATTATTATTATTATGATTATTATTATTATTATTATTTAGCAGCTATTATTGTACTAGGTATATCTACAACAAGAGTTTGTGAAGTAAACATGTTCATTGCAATACTTAGGCCACTTAATTAGGGAAACGTTTCTCCCACTAACGGCTTTGTCAGTCCTAGGTGGTGCACGTGTGTCTTCATGCCACAGCTGTTATTATTTTGTAAATAATACTGTATTATGGTGCAGTCTTGACACTTGTCAGTTACAGAGCAACAGCACACAGGACAAACACTAACATATCATCAACACAGCACAAACACTAACATATCAACACATGACAAACACTAACACCAGCACAGAACAGACACTAATATTAACATAGCTGGGATGTTATAAAAAAAAATAGTTCCTAGGCAGCAGACATACAGACATACAACATTACATTCAGTTCATCAGTATAAATTTTGTAAATGTAGTTACTTCAACAAGAAGTAACTACACGAGGAAAGAGAGACGAGTTACCTGAGTCTCTAAGAGGATATAATCAAGTGTGTAATCAGTAAGTGATGCTCTACCTACTTCTTGTCTACGTTTTGTTGATTCCGAGGATCATCGCAGCTCGATGAGAGACCGGGTCAGTTGGTTGATGCCCTGATTCATCGACCTGTTGCTGCTACTAATAACAGTCTCGACGAATTCCCTCCTTAAGACATCTACGAGTCTTTTGGTAATTTTCCTTATATTGGACGAGAGGGTGACGAAAGTCTTTGGCCTTTTATATTTAATGAGTTTTCTTCTATTGAACTTGTACCTCTGTTTTTCATAGGGGATTTTTTTGCACCGTCTGGTGAGCCTCTTTCCCTGTACATTCTTCAGATCTGCGTTGTCACCTGCCTTAAATGGCGCTGTTGGAGTGCAGTAATATTCTAGTCTAAAGAGTACAGTTGTCTTGGAAAGTATTTTGTTTTGGTTGGGACAAGTTTATTTTTTTTATTATCACACTGGCCGATTCCCACCAAGGCAGGGTGGCCCGAAAAAGAAAAACTTTCACCATCATTCACTCCATCACTGTCTTGCCAGAAGGGTGCTTTACACTACAGTTTTTAAACTGCAACATTAACACCCCTCCTTCAGAGTGCAGGCACTGTACTTCCCATCTCCAGGACTCAAGTCCGGCTTGCCGGTTTCCCTGAACCCCTTCATAAATGTTACTTTGCTCACACTCCAACAGCACGTCAAGTATTAAAAACCATTTGTCTCCATTCACTCCTATCAAACACGCTCACGCATGCCTGCTGGAAGTCCAAGCCCCTCGCACACAAAACCTCCTTTACCTCCTCCCTCCAACCTTTCCTAGGCCGACCCCTACCCCGCCTTCCTTCCACTACAGACTGATACACTCTTGAAGTAATTCTGTTTCGCTCCATTCTCTCTACATGTCCGAACCACCTCAATAACCCTTCCTCAGCCCTCTGAGCAACAGTTTTGGTAATCCCGCACCCCCTCCTAACTTCCAAACTACGAATTCTCTGCATTATATTCACACCACACATTGCCCTCAGACATGACATCTCCACTGCCTCCAGCCTTCTCCTCGCTGCAACATTCATCACCCACGCTTCACACCCATGTAAGAGCGTTGGTAAAACTATACTCTCATACATTCCCCTCTTTACCTCCAAGGACAAAGTTCTTTGTCTCCACAGACTCCTAAGTGCACCACTCACCCTTTTCCCTCATCAATTCTATGATTCACCTCATCTTTCATAGATCCATCCGCTGACACGTCCACTCCCAAATATCTGAATACATTCACCTCCTCCATACTCTCTCCCTCCAATCTGATATCCAATCTTTCATCACCTAATCTTTTTGTTATCCTCATAACCTTACTCTTTCCTGTATTCACTTTTAATTTTCTTCTTTTGCACACCCTACCATATTCATCCACCAATCTCTGCAACTTCTCTTCAGAATCTCCCAAGAGCACAGTGTCATCAGCAAAGAGCAACTGTGACAATTCCCACTTTATGTGTGATTCTTTATCTTTTAACTCCACGCCTCTTGCCAAGACCCTCGCATTTACTTCTCTTACAACCCCATCTATAAATATATTAAACAACCACGGTGACATCACACATCCTTGTCTAAGGCCTACTTTTACTGGGAAATAATTTCCCTCTTTCCTACATACTCTAACTTGAGCCTCACTGTCCTCGTAAAAACTCTTCACTGCTTTCAGTAACCTGCCTCCTACACCATACACCTGCAACATCTGCCACATTGCCCCCCCCCTATCCACCCTGTCATACGCCTTTTCCAAATCCATGAATGCCACAAAGACCTCTTTAGCCTTATCTAAATACTGTTCACTTATATGTTTCACTGTAAACACCTGCTCCACACACCCCCTACCTTTCCTAAAGCCTCCTTGTTCATCTGCTATCCTATTCTCCGTCTTACTCTTAATTCTTTCAATAATAACTCTACACCATACACTTTACCAGGTATACTCAACAGACTTATCCCCCTATAATTTTTGCACTCTCTTTTGTCCCCTTTGCCTTTATACAAAGGAACTATGCATGCTCTCTGCCAATTACTAGGTACCTTACCCTCTTCCATACATTTATTAAATAATTGCACCAACCACTCCAAAACTATATCCCCACCTGCTTTTAACATTTCTATCTTTATCCCATCAATCCCGGCTGCCTTACCCCCTTTCATTTTACCTACTGCCTCACGAACTTCCCCCACACTCACAACTGGCTCTTCCTCACTCCTACAAGATGTTATTCCTCCTTGCCCTATACACGAAATCACAGCTTCCCTATCTTCATCAACATTTAACAATTCCTCAAAATATTCCCTCCATCTTCCCAATACCTCTAACTCTCCATTTAATAACTCTCCTCTCCTATTTTTAACTGACAAATCCATTTGTTCTCTAGGCTTCCTTAACTTTTTCTTATTTTCAACAAAATTTGTTGATAACATCTCACCCACTCTCTCATTTGCTCTCTTTTTACATTGCTTCACCACTCTCTTAACCTCTCTCTTTTTCTCCATATACTCTTTCCTCCTTGCATCACTTCTACTTTGTAAAAACTTCTCATATGCTATCTTTTTCTCCCTTACTACTCTCTTTACATCATCATTCCACCAATCGCTCCTCTTCCCTCCCGCACCCACTTTCCTGTAACCACAAACTTCTGCTGAACACTCTAACACTACATTTTTAAACCTACCCCATACCTCTTCGACCCCATTGCCTATGCTCTCATTAGCTCATCTATCCTCCAATAGCTGTTTATATCTTACCCTAACTGCCTCCTCTTTTAGTTTATAAACCTTCACCTCTCTCTTCCCTGATGCTTCTATTCTCCTTGTATCCCATCTACCTTTTACTCTCAGTGTAGCTACAACTAAAAAGTGATCTGATATATCTGTGGCCCCTCTATAAACATGTACATCCTGAAGTCTACT
>NC_091351.1:14704475-14706975 GCF_038502225.1 Cherax quadricarinatus
CTCACTCCAGCAGAGCAAAGTTGCTGGTTATGGGGGATTTCAACCACAGGGAGATTGACTGGGAAAACCTGGAGCCACATGGGGGTCCCGAAACATGGAGAGCCAGGATGTTGGACGTGGTGCTGGAAAACCTCATGCACCAACATGTTAAGGACACTACCAGAGTGAGAGGGGAGGATGAACCAGCAAGATTGGACCTTGTGTTCACCCTGGGCAGCTCAGACATTGAGGATATCAAGTATGAGAGTCCCCTAGGAGCTAGCGACCACGTGGTTCTGTGCTTTGAATACATAGTAGAGCTGCAAGTGGAGAGAATAACAGGAGTAGAATGGGAAAAGCCTGACTATAAAAGAGGGGACTACATAGGGTTGAAGAACTTCATGCGGGAGGTCCAGTGGGACAGAGAACTGGCAGGAAAGCCAGTAAATGAAATGATGGAATATGTAGCAACAAAATGCAAGGAGGCAGTGGAAAGGTTCATTCCCAAGGGCAACAGTAACAACGGGAAGACCAGAACAAGCCCCTGGTTTACCCGACGGTGTAAGGAGGCAAAAACAAAGTGCAATAGAGAATGGAAAAAGTACAGAAGGCAGAGAACACACGAAAATAGGGAGATCAGTCGCAGAGCCAGGAATGAGTACGCACAGGTAAGGAGGGAGGCCCAGCGACAGTATGAAAATGACATAGCATCGAGAATCAAGACTGACCCGAAACTGTTGTATAGCCACATCAGGAGGAAGACAACAGTCAAAGACCAGGTGATCAGATTAAGGACAGAAGGTGGAGAACTCACAAGAAATGATCAGGAGGTATGTGAGGAGCTGAACAGGAGATTTAAGGAAGTTTTTACAGTAGAGACAGGAAGGGCTGTGGGAAGACAGCACAGAAGGGAACATCAAGAGGGAATATACCAACAAGTGTTGGATGACATACGAACAACTGAGGAGGAGGTGAAGAAGCTCTTAAGTGACCTTGACACCTCAAAGGCGATGGGACCGGACAACATCTCCCCATGGGTCCTTAGAGAAGGAGCAGAGATGCTGTGTGTGCCTCTAACCACAATCTTCAACACATCCCTTGAAACTGGGCAACTACCTGAGAAATGGAAGACAGCTAATGTAGTCCCCATATTTAAGAAAGGAAACAGAAACGAGGCACTAAACTACAGACCTGTGTCTCTGACATGTATTGTGTGCAAAGTCATGGAGAAGATTATCAGGAGGAGAGTGGTCGAACACCTGGAAAGGAACAAGATTATAAATGAAAACCAGCATGGGTTCATGGAAGGCAAATCTTGTATCACAAACCTCCTGGAGTTTTATGACAAGGTAACAGAAGTAAGACACGAGAGAGAGGGTTGGGTAGATTGCGTTTTCCTAGACTGCAGGAAGGCCTTTGACACAGTTCCCCACAAGAGATTAGTGCAGAAGCTGGAGGATCAGGCACACATAAAAGGAAGGGCACTGCAATGGATAAGGGAATACCTGACAGGGAGGCAGCAACGAGTCATGGTACGTGAAGAGGTATCACAGTGGGCGCCTGTTACGAGCGGGGTCCCACAGGGGTCAGTTCTAGGACCAGTGCTATTTTTGATATATGTGAACGACATGATGGAAGGAATAGACTCTGAAGTGTCCCTGTTCGCAGATGACGTGAAGTTGATGAGAAGAATTAAATCGGACGAGGATGAGGCAGGACTGCAAAGAGACCTGGAGAGGCTGGACATGTGGTCCAGTAACTGGCTCCTCGAATTCAATCCAGCCAAATGCAAAGTCATGAAGATTGGGGAGGGGCAAAGAAGACCGCAGACAGAATATAGGCTAGGTGGACAAAGACTACAGACCTCACTCAGGGAGAAAGACCTTGGGGTGACCATAACACCGAGTACATCACCGGAGGCACACATCAACCAAATAACCGCTGCAGCATACGGGCGCCTGGCAAACCTGAGAATAGCGTTCCGATACCTCAATAAGGAATCGTTCAAGACACTGTACACTGTGTATGTTAGGCCCATACTGGAGTATGCAGCACCAGTCTGGAACCCACACCTGGTCAAGCACGTCAAGAAGTTAGAGAAAGTACAAAGGTTTGCAACAAGGCTAGTCCCAGAGCTCAAGGGAATGTCGTACGAGGAAAGGTTAAGGGAAATCGGACTGACGACACTGGAGGACAGAAGGGTCAGGGGAGACATGATAACGACATACAAGATACTGCGGGGAATAGACAAGGTGGACAGAGATAGGATGTTCCAGAGAGGGGACACAGGGACAAGGGGTCACAACTGGAAGCTGAAGACTCAGACGAGTCACAGGGACGTTAGGAAGTATTTCTTCAGTCATAGAGTTGTCAGCAAGTGGAATAGCCTAGCAAGTGAAGTAGTGGAGGCAGGAACCATACATAGTTTTAAGAAGAGGTATGACAAAGCTCAGGAAGCAGAGAGAGAGAGGATCCAGTAGCGATCAGTGAAGAGGCGGGGCCAGGAGCTGAGTCTCGACCC
>NC_091351.1:14709475-14791975 GCF_038502225.1 Cherax quadricarinatus
TATATAAATATATAACAAACATAAAATTTATATACCGTGTGTTATGTGTTTCACTGCAAACAGCAGAGTTTATATTATATATAATATATATGTATATATATATATATATATATATATATATATATATATATATATATATATATATATATATATATATATATATATATATATATATATATATATATATATATATATATATATATATATATATATATATATATATGTCGTGCCGAATAGGCAGAACTTGCGATCTTGGCTTAAATAGCAATGCTCATCTTGCCATATAGGACAAGTGAAAATTTGTGTATGCAATAATTTCGCCAAAATCATTCTAAACCTAACGAAAAAAATATATTTCACTGTGTTTGTTTAGTATTAAATTACTGTAAACAAATCTAAAATATATTTAGTTGGGTTAAGCTAAAATAAATTGTGCTTGTTATAATAAGGTTAGTTAAGTTTTCTAAGATTCTTTTGGTGCAAAATTATAAATTTTTACATTAGCATTAATGAAAAAAATATATCTTTAAACTTATAAGAGAAAATTTTAGAAAAGACTTAATTTTAAATGAGTTCTTGCTAATTGACTAGTTTTACATATTCGGCACGACATATATATATATATATATATATATATATATATATATATATATATATATATATATATATATATATATATATATATATATATATATATATATATATATATATATATATATAGTATATACTTCTGTGATTTGATTTACAGTAAATTAGTTTATATGGTGCAGGTATAGACGTGGGTCCGGTGATCGCAGGTGTAGTGGGAGCCAAACCCATGTATGACATATGGGGGAACACTGTCAATGTGTCGTCGAGGATGGACTACACCGGCGAGATGGGCATGATACATGTAGGTAAACTGGCATCAGCATTATTTCTGTAATATTGAGAAAATCATTTACTAGCCATACACATTGATCTATGAGAAATAGAGCGAAAATATTTACCTCGTAGTTGAAGACCCTCTTGGGACAAGTAGTCTTAACAGCTGTTCTTATCGCCGGGTCACCATCTGGAGAAGACCCTGGCCGGAAGTACCGGCGAATCATCAAGATGTTCTTATTGTATTCGCTAGGGAACATTACTTGACCTGGGTTTGTGTCATCTGGTGTCGTTAACTCTATGATAGGCGCAGCGAGAAGCAACTGTTGGTTAGCGCTGCTCTATAATGTCGAGTCTAATAACAGATGTGAATGTGGGTAGCTCTTGGATTTTTGATGGGCCAAGGCAGAACGACTTCTGACTTAAGGTGGATTCAGTCGTATAAGTTAATTTATCAGTTAATGTTGCTGCTAATATTTCAGGGTAACAAAAAGCTGACACAGGTCTTTTTCTGTAAGGTGACCTTTTCTCTACTGCCGACTGTACATTCTAGTAATTGTAGGATGGTGTCTTGGGGCACGTTGTACCTGTACTGAACTTAATGGTCAGAGTATATCTTAAAATTTAGTGGGTTATTAGTTGGGAAATATCACTTAACACCCATCCAGAGGTGTTGATATTGTGGTGGGGACGCAGCAAGAGGTGATATTTAAGGAAATGGGAATGCTGAGTAGCTGTCAGCTCCTAGCTTATTGGTGTCGGACTCACTGGTCCGGTGTTTAAGAACATAAGAACACAAGAAAGAAGGAACACTGCAATGGGCCTACTGGCCTATGCGAGGCAGGTCCAATTCTCCCACCGGCTTAAGCCAATGCATTGACCTAGTGAGATCAGACACGTCACTTAAGGGATGAGCACGGCATCCGACCTAGTAACACAAGCTAGTCAGGTCAAACTCACACCCACCCACACCCACTCATGTATTTATCCAACCTATTTTTAAAACTACACAACGTCTCAGCTTCTATGACTGTACTCGGGAGTTTGTTCCACTCATCCACAACTCTACTACCAAACCAGTGCTTTCCTATATCCTTCCTGAATCTGAAATTTTCCAATTTAAAGCCATTGCTGCGAGTCCTGTCTATGTTAAATATTTTTAGCATGCTATTTACATCCCCTTTATTAATTCCTGTTTTCCATTTGTACACCTCAATCATATCCCTCCTAATTCTACGCCTTTTTAGAGAGTGCAGATTCAGGGCCCTCATTCTATCCTCATAGGGAAGATTTCTGATGCATGGGATCAAGTTTGTCATCCTCCTTATATCCTTACTGTAATATGGTAACCAAAACTGAGCAGCATAATCTAAATGAAGCCTAACCAAAGCTATATAGAGTTGAAGAACAACCTGAGGACTCCTATTATTTATGCTTCTTGTTATGAAGCCAAGAATTCTGTTCGCTTTATTGCGAACACTAATGCACTGTTGACTTGGTTTTAGATTACTGCTAACCAGAACTCCTAAATCCTTTTCACAATCAGTTATATTAAGATCTACATTATTTAGTTTATATGTGGCACGATTATTTTCCTGTCCAATGCTTAGAACTTTGCATTTGTCTATATTAAATTTACTGCATCTGCCACTTCTCCGACCACTGCATCAGTCTTTTCAAATCTTCCTGGAGTGCTCTAATGTCCTCGTCAGAATGAATTCGTCGGCCTATTTTGGTGTCATCGGCAAACTTGCTTATATCGTTATTTATTCCCTCATCTATGTCGTTTATGTACATTGTGAACAACAAGGGGCCCAACACTGACCCCTGAGGAACACCGCTTGTGACGTGCCCCCATTCTGATTTCTCCCCATTTATGCAAACTCTCTGCTGCCTATTTGTCAACCATGCCTCTACCCAGGAAAAAAATTCTCCTCCTATTTTGTGTGCCTTAAGTTTCCTCAATAGCCTCTGATGTGGAACTCTATCGAAAGCCTTACTGAAGTTCATATACGCAATATCATATTGAATACCATGATCTACCTCCTCAAATACCTTAGTGAAAAAAAGTTAGTAAATTCGTAAGACAGGAACGCCCCTTTGTAAAACCGTGTTGAGATTCATTAATCAATTTATGCCTTTCAAGATGCCTATGAATTGCTTCGGCAATTATTGATTCCATAAATTTTCCCACTATGGAGGTAAGGCTTATTGGTCTATAGTTCGAAGCTAAGGGCCTGTCACCTGCCTTGTAAATAGGTATTACATTTGCCATTTTCCACTTATCAGGCACTATGCCAGTTTGTAGTGATAAGTTGGAAAGATTAGCCAAATGTATGCTAAGTTTCTCTTTACATTCCTTTAACACCCTTGCAAACAGTTCATTAGGGCCTGGGGATTTGCTAGGTTTTAGTTTCTCTATTTGTCTGAGGACCATGCCACTAGTTACCGAAATCGTGCATAGTTTATTGTCCTGTTCTACATAATCTATTATTTCTGGAATTTCGCTAGTATTTTCCTGGGTAAAAACTGAGAGGAAGTAGGTACTGAAAATTTCACACATATCCTTACCACTGTCAGTGGTCTGACCTGAGTTACTCTTAAGTGGGCGTATCTTGTCCCTAATCTTACTTCTTTATACCTGAAAGAACCCTTATGGGTTAGTCTTCGAATCCCTTGCGACCTTAGCCTCATAATCCCTTTTTGCTTTTCTTATTCCTTTTTTATATTTCTGTGTTTAATTGAATATATTGATTTCTTAACTGCCCATCCCCTCCTTTGATGTGCTTGTATATGCCTCTCTTTTGACCAATGAGATGTTTTAATCCATTGTTCATCCATTTGGGATCATTTTTGTTAGATCTAATTTCCCTACTCGAAACAAAAGTTGTCTGGGCAGCTAGAACTATGCTCTGAAAAACGTCTTATTGGCAACCAAGGCCACCTACCTGACCCATAGTCAGGTCATCCCAATTTAGCTCACCCAGGTAATTTTTCAGTTCCATGAAATCGGCCAAGCGAAAATCTGGGACATAGATTTGATTGCAGTTATCTGGGTAATTCCATGATATATTGAAACTAAGTGATTTGTGATCGCTTTTCCCAAGCTCATCATTAACCTCAAGATTATTAATTAGTGATTCTTTGTTGGCATGAACCAAGTCAGGCAGATTGTTTCCTCTAGTTGGTTCTGTCACAACCTGTTCTAAAGAGCAATCCTGAACCGTATCAAGAAAGTCATTAGACTCAAGATTTCCTGTCACATTGTTCCAATCAGTTTGTCTAAAGTTAAAATCTCCCATTAATATAACATTTTCATATTGAGATGCCTTACGAATTTCGTCGCATTACAGCTTACTGCCCTCCCTATCAAGGTTTGGGGGCCTGTAAATCACACCCAAAATTATTTTGTCATGACCCTCGAGAAAATGTAGCCGAACAGATTCTGTGTCCGATGTTTCTAATCTTATATCATGTCCAAAACAACAATTTAAAATTTTTCTGACATACATCGCCACTCCACCACCCTTCCTGTTGACCCTATCAGTGTGGAATAGTTTATAACCCTGTATGTTGCATTCAGAAGGCATTTCTCTATCTTTCAGGCTGAACCAGGTCTCTGCTATAGCAATAATATCTATATTTCCTGCACTTCCAAGTAATCTTACCTCATCTATTTTATTTCTTAGACTCCTACTATTTGTATAGTAAACCTTAAGGGAGCTAGTCACTCGTTGCCCTCTACTATCTCTCTTTGTTTGTTGATCAATTGTTTTGCCATTACTAGCAACTTTATTTTGAATATTGTCTTTTAAACATCCCTGAGGTATTCTGGTAATATCTGCTGCTTTCAACCCTAATACTGCAGCCTGATTGTTTCCCACAAACACCCATATCTCTATAATCTCTCAGTTTAAAGTCCTAGACAAGTCATAAATTACCCCTCAATCGAATTGGCTAATGCAACCACTCCAGCCCCAGAGAGATGAACCCCATCCCTTACATACATATCATGCTTGCCATTGAATTTGTCCTAGTTATCAATGAATGGGGTTGCAAGTTCCTTGCAGTACCTGTCTAGCCAGCAATTTATACCAATTGCCCGAGACATCAATTCATTGCCCACTCCCTTTCTAAACAAGATGCTACATATGATTGGGATTCCTCCCTTAGACCTGACTACTTCTTTGGCTGACCTGTACTTATCCAGTAGCACCTGTCTTCTGCCCTTCCCAGTGTCATTACCCCCAGCACTAAGACAGATAATGGGCTTGTTCCCATTATCTGACATAATATTATCCAACCTGCTGATTATGTCACCAACACCATCTCTCTGTTACAAAAAGCACGGTCCATATATCTTACCTGAGAATCTCCTACAATTAGAATATTCTTACCATGATTAGCAGGGGAGTCAGTGATACCTTTAACCTCACTAACCACTGAAGTACACTCGTTCTGGAGAACAGAGAATCGATTTCCGACATTCACATAATCTCTTTTAACCCTCCTTATCTTCCTTCTTCCTGAGCTGTGAACCACTTGCCACCTTCTTCAACACATTAACCTGAGATTCCAAAACACTACAACACGCCATGGTGCTTGGTAACACCCCACACTAACTCCCAGAGAGCTTAGGAGAGGTATGACCACACGTGACCACTGACCTGAAAGAGGCTCATCAAACAGGCCACAATATTTTTGTTGTTTTTAATTTTCAAATTTTGCAATAAATTTTTGACTTTAGGAGTTTTTCAGTTACATAAAAGTTATCATCAATAATTATTATTATATGTAAAATAAATTACTGCCTGTATAAACAGATCCTTTGCATATTCGCATTAAAATCATGCTTTCCAGACGACGCCAGAAGTAGGAGAGATCCTACGAGAGTTGGGATGGAGTGTACAGTGCCGAGGAGACATTTTTGTCAAAGGTAAAGGAATAATGACTACATACTTTGTGGATCCCAGGAGTGTCCCATGTGAGCCAGAAGTCTCTGCTCCCATCAACGATAACATCCCCGCTCCGGACCCACTTAATGAGAGGAGGCGAAGTAGCCAGCTGAGTGTGTCCTCCTTGATGGCTCTCCTGTCATCTCAGAGAGGCAGTTTAGACATCAACACAGGCAAAGACGATGACGACACACAAAGCGATCAGTCTTTTCCTATATATAGATTAATTACGGATGGAGAAGAAACTCCTCTGCAAACCAATGATCAAGTACTTGAAACGGCAGCTATGGATCCTCCCTACAGTTTGGATTCAAGAACTGAAACCCAGGAAGAACTCGAAAATATATCAACCCTACCGCCATCTGGAAGTAACTGACTTTAATTCTGAGGTTCATGACACTCAAAGGGACATTGACGTGTTCTAATATTTTATACCAAAGAGAGATACACTTTTTCAGGCGTTGTTGGGTCAGATATGAATACTTCTGTTGGTATACCAAAGGTATGTCAATCAAGTAAGTCTTCAGGATGCTCCTAATTCAGAGTTACCAGTGTTGTGTTAGCAGGTCCTTGCCTCAGTAGTCATTTGTACTAGACATCCATTATTATGCAAGGTCACTCGTAGCTCAATGATAGACCATTCAGCTCACCACTGAATGAACTGTGGTTCAGTTCCCAGGTAAGATATGATGTTCGGGGAGTCCCTTACACCTGCTGCCTCTGTTCACCTAGCAGTAAATAGGTACGTGTGCGTTAGCTGACTATTGTGGGTCACATCCTAGGTAAGAGGACTTAAGAACCACATTTTAAGCCACACTGTTTGGTTTTCTTGGGTTAAAAACTCTCTGGGGTCAGTGTGCATAAGAATATTTTTTACTTTTTCTCTTATTGTTTTCAAGAAAGCGTCAAGTTTCATGTGTCCCAGTCTTCGAGAAAGAAGGTGTGGTGGAGCATGAACTCAGGGCCAGAATACGTGCTGAGCCTGGCGCTAGTATACAGATTAATAGGCATTTAATACCTGATTGTGGTGGACAGAATAGACATGTAGCGCCTGGCGTCGATGGACAAGTCAGTAGAATGAAACACCTGGCACTGGAAAGGCGTCAGTTCAGCCTCCTCACACAATCACACTTGAGTCACAAAGCGAATAATGTGCGAGAAAATGTGATACTAGTAATACTTTATCATGTTACTAAATGTTCAAATGCTCTTAGGTTGCTAAACTATTTACAGTGTACATAATAGCTTATGGTATATTTTTATGATAGCAGTTACTCGGGTATATAATTACAATCAGTTTGGTCTGAGGCAGATGTGTCAGCGTTACTTCAATACGCTATTAAAGCAATAAGTAAGAAATATATTTATCCTTACTCCGCTCCTTCAATTAAAGGAGGGAGTGCCTTCGTGCGGGTAAAGTACTCTTGATCCACGGAACTGGAGTTACCTCTATTCTTATATCAAACCTGATTTCCACCCATTTACCAGGCGTTATAGCACAACAGTTGGTTTTGTGGATGTTATATTAATAGTCATGTGCGAGCTAACCCATGAAGGTCATACGGCTACTCAGAAATGAGAAATAACAAGTTGGATCCAAGGAAAGGAAAGATAACTTCAGTTTGTTGGATCGAGCTCTTCACCAGGATTAATTGAGGAACCCTTTGGAAGAGGTGCATAAAATATTAGGCCAATATATTACAAAGTTATATGTGGATGAAAGAGCCACAAACAATCCAAGGAAAACTGAATATATAACATTACTCACTCTTCTTTACGTTTCCTTTCTGGTGAAGACTTCTGTAGATATTCTATGAGATACATCGCTTAAATGTATTTGTCATCCTTTTGAGTCAAAACTTGCGGACATTGCTTATAAAGGAGCGATAATTTAGGGACAATTACGTACGCGAGATCTATTTTGCTAGAATATTAACCCACTTAGGATTTTTCAATCAATGAGATAATCTATTAGAAATATCGCCCATAGTGGGCGATAAATCACCTAATAAAATGTTCTAAACTATTCCACATTATCTGGGTATTAACATACATTGTACCGAACATCACTTCCACAAGCTAAGTATATATTTATTTTTGTTATAATTGCAAAAATCTATTTGAACATATTAAAATATTTCATTGATATAAAATAATACTGACTAATTTAGTAAAGTTAGACCATTTTGCGAAGTTATTTGAGAAATACGAGTTTGTATATAATGTTTAGTGACGTAACAATGTTTATATATTAATAAGAGAATAAGATACGAAAAACAATTGATGAAAGTTCAATGAGACTGACCGGTGTTGACTGGAGTATATGTCAACATTGAGGTGACTGGATCTTCCATTTATGGTGATCGTTGTATCGAACCTGATTACCTCCTATTTCTTAGGTGCTTCCCCATGAGTAAAATATCAGAAAAAAAATAGTACAAATCCCACTGTCTTTTATTCTTGTACTTGCTCACATTTTTAAGGTAATCACAGCTTATTTATAATTATTATCATGTCTTCTTCTTGTGTTCACTGGAAAGCTTTAAACCAGTAGGGTTCTTACAGTACCTGGGGAATGGAAGGTAATCAGGTTTCATCCGAGTGAAAGGGGGGATTCCTCAAATTCCTTGGATCAAGAGACACCAGCATCACAACACACTCCACTGAAGGGTGTTCTTATTTTAAGCCGATGCTGTGTATTGTACCATAATAACTGAATAATAACATATCGTGGAAGCCTTAAACTAAGTGTTACAATAAAATATACCACTGTTACCAATGTTTTCTTCTGATATAACTGAATTTCAGACACTTAAAATACTGAACTTTTGTGTACATTATATTTTACTAAATATCTTATATACTTTGTAAAGCTGAAGATTTTGTAAAGTATTTATCACTTTGACTTGAACTGATGTGCGTAATATATCAGGTAGTTGTAAATATGTATATTATATTATGTGGAAGGTAATAAGGGAGGTAATAAGGAAGGTAATAAGGGAGGTAATAAGGGAGGTAATAAGGGAGGTAATAAGGGAGGTAATAAGGAAGGTAATAAGGGAGGTAATAAGGAAGGTAATAAGGGAGGTAATAAGGAAGGTAATAAGGGAGGTAATAAGGGAGGTAATAAGGAAGGTAATAAGGAAGGTAATAAGGAAGGTAATAAGGAAGGTAATAAGGAAGGTAATAAGGAAGGTAATAAGGAAGGTAATAAGGGAGGTAATAAGGAAGGTAATAAGGAAGGTAATAAGGAAGGTAATAAGGAAGGTAATAAGGAAGGTAATAAGGAAGGTAATAAGGAAGGTAATAAGGAAGGTAATAAGGGAGGTAATAAGATGTACTAGGTCAGGAACTTGTAAAAAATAAAGAATTAGATTTATGGTGTTTTGTATTCTCTAGACGACATACAATGTTATTTATGTGAATGTTGAGATCATTTATAAATAAATGTTGAAATGTATCATGAGATGAATTTTTATTATAAACATCATAGCAGAATATCTACATATACTAACAGTCATTCTCTCTGAAAGCTCTAAACCCCTAAGAAGAAATAGGGAGTTGTATTCGCCATGAGAATTTAAAAAAAATTGTGATGTGATTCATACGATAACTCGATTTATGGAGAATTTGATCATTTACGTTCAGTGATTTACTAAGTTACTGTGTATAAAACCTACAGTATATTGTATGTGTTTTTTTACAACAGGGAAGAACACATATTAACACATAGGAAAAGCAGTTACCTGGATACCTGGAGGTTACCTGGAGGTTATTCCGGGGATCAACGCCCCCGCGGCCCGGTCCATGACCAGGCCTCCCGGTAGATCAGGGCCTGATCAACTAGGCTGTTACTGCTGGCCGCACGCAGTCCAACGTACGAGCCACAGCCCGGCTGATCCGGCACTGACTTTAGGTATCTGTCCAGCTCTCTCTTGAAGGCAGCCAGGGGTTTATTGGCAATTCCCCTAATTCTTGATGGGAGGCTGTTGAACAGTCTTGGGCCCTGGACACTTATGGTGTTTTCCCTTAGTGTACCAATGGCGCCCCTACTTTTTATTGGGGGCATTTTGCATCGCCTGCCCAGTCTTTTACTTTCGTAGGGAGTGATTTCTGTGTGCAGATTTAGGACCATTCCTTCCAAGATTTTCCAAGTGTAGATTATGATATATCTCTCCCTCCTGCGTTCCAACGAGTATAAGTCAAGTGCTTCCAAGCGTTCCCAGTAGTTAAGGTGCTTGACAGAACTTATACGTGCAGTAAAGGATCTCTGTACACTCTCTAGATCTGCGATTTCACCTGCTTTGAATGGAGATGTTAATGTACAGCAGTATTCCAGCCTAGAGAGAACAAGTGATTTGAAAAGGATCATCATTGGCTTTGCATCTCTCGTTTTGAAAGTTCTCATAATCCATCCTATCATTTTCTTTGCACGTGCGATCGTGGCACTGTTGTGATCCTTGAAAGTGAGATCCTCAGACATTACTACTCCCAGGTTCCTTACATTATTTTTCCGCTCTATTGTATGGCCAGAGTCTGTAGTATACTCTGTTCTAGTTATTATCTCCTCCAGTTTTCCATAACGGAGTAGTTGGAATTTGTCCTCATTGAACATCATATTGTTTACCGTTGCCCACTGGAAAACTTTGTTTATATCTTCTTGGAGGTTAACCGCGTCCTCAGCAGATGACAGCCTCATGCAGATCCTAGTATCATCCGCAAAGGATGATACGGTGCTGTGATGTATATCTCTGTCTATGTCTGATATGAGAATAAGGAATAAGATTGGGGCGAGTACTGTGCCTTGTGGAACATAGCTCTTCACTATGGCAGCCTCCGATTTAACTCTGTTGACCACTACTCTTTGTGTTCGATTTGTTAGGAAGTTGAAGATCCATCTCCCCACTTTCCCAGTTATTCCTTTAGCACGTATTTTATGGGTTATTACGCCATGATCGCATTTGTCAAATGCTTTTGCAAAGTCTGTGTATATTACATCTGCATTCTGATTTTCTTCCAGTGTATCCAAGGCCATATCATAGTGATCCAGTAGTTGTGAGAGGCAGGAGCGATCTGCCCTGAACCCATGTTGCCCTGGATTGTGCAGATTTTGGGAATCCAGGTGATTTGCAATCCTGCTTCTTAGCACTCTTTCAAAGATTTTTATGATGTGGGACGTCAGAGCTATTGGTCTATAGTTCTTGGCTAATGCTTTGCTGCCACCTTTATGGAGTGGGGCTATATCCGTTGTTTTAAGTGACTGTGGAATTTCACCCATGTCCAAGCTCCTCCTCCATAGTGTACTTAGGGCACGCGAGAGGGGTTTCTTGCAGTTCTTAATGAAAACAGAGTTCCACGAGTCTGGGCCCGGGGCTGAGTGCATGGGCATGTTGTCAATGGCTTTTTCGAAATCTATCGGAGTTAGGGTAATGTCGGAAATCTGGCATACATTTATGGAGTTTTGAGGCTCATTCATGAAGAAATCATTTGGGTCGTCGATCCTCAGACCGATTAGTGATTCACTAAACACAGAATCGTACTGGGATTTCAATATTTCACTCATTTCCTTGTTGTCATCTGTGTAAGTCCCATCTGAGTAAGGGCCCGATACTAGATGTGGTATTTGCCTCGTTTTTGGCATATGAAAAGAAATATTTTGAATTTCTTTCAATTTCACTAATAGCTTTAAGCTCTTCCTGTCTCTCCTGGTTCCTGTAAGAATCATTTAACTTAAGTTCGATAGTTTCCACTTCCCTGGTCAACGCCTCCTTTCGTGTATCAGATATTCTAGCACTCCTGATGAGCTCAGTGACTCTTCGTCGTCTTCTGTAGAGGGAGCGTCTTTCTCTCTCCAGTTTACTCCTGCTCTTCTTCTTTCTTAGGGGAATATGCCTAGAACATGCTTCGGCTGCCAGGAAGTTGATCCTTTCAAGGCACTGGTTTGGATCCATGTCATTTAAGACATCTTCCCAACATGTTTCGTTTAGGACATGGTTTACCTGGTCCCAGTTGATGTTCTTGTTGTTGAAGTTGTATTTTGTGAAGACACCTTCACAGGTACATTCATTCTGCTGATCAGGACCCCTATGCATGTACGTCTGGACTTCGATTAGGTTGTGATCGGAATTAGTTGTTTTTGATATTCTTATGTCTCTCATCAGGTCCTCATTATTTGTGAAGATAAGGTCAAGTGTGTTTTCTAGTCTTGTTGGCTCCACTATCTGCTGGCTTAAGGTGTGTTTTTCGCACTTATTAGCTCATGTGTGTGTGACCTTTCATCTGCGCTACCTCCGGGGATTGTTTCAGCTATAACATTATTTGCTACATTCTTCCATTTTGTATGCCTTAGGTTGAAATCACCAAGCAGTAAGATGTTTGGGGATGGAGCTGGAAGGTTTTCCAAGCAGTAATCAATTTTCAGTAGCTGTTCCTTGAACTATTGTGAGGTTGCATCTGGTGGCTTATATGCAACCACAATGACTAGGTTTTGGTTCTCGATCTTTATTGATAGAACTTCAACTACCTCATTTGTGGTGTTCAGCAACTCCGTGCAGATGAGGGACTCTTTGACATACAGGCCAAATTCCCCCCTTGTTCCCTGTTCTTTCTGTCGCATCTAAAAAATTGTAACCACTTATCCATATTTCATTGTCAAAGTGATCTTTTGTGTGAGTCTCTGTGAAGGCTGGAAACATTGCATTAGACTCCTCTAGAAGTCCACTGATAAAAGGTATTTTGTTGTTGGTGGATGGCTTAAGGCCCTGTATATTAGCAAATATGAACGAGGTTGTATTCTGTGTTTGTTGGGGGGATTTTGTTATTGGCATCAGTAGTAATTCTGGAGGGCCATGGGTGGCCACTGGCTGCGCCTCCAGTCCAACAAGGCTCCAAGGTGGACTATTTTTGTTATTTCCTTCCATTTTCTTTTTCCGCTTCCTGCCACTAAAAAATCACCTGGAGTTGGGTTGTCGTAGCTACTATTGTTTGTCTTGTGGGGTCTGTGCCTCCTGGTCCCTTTTAAATGGTATGCAGGGCAGTCGATGTTGTAACACTGCTTCTGAAGGACCGAGGAGTGACACATTTTTGGGTGAAAGAAAGTACAGGAAGAAGAACGACACACTCCTTTAGACAGGAGGTCGCTACATTTTTTGGGATGCTCAAAGTTGCATGTCCCATTTTTTTTCCTGATATTCCATGCTTACAGATGCCCTAAGCATAATATTTGCACAAGTTCGCCTTGGGTTGAGAATTGTTGGGAGGTGTGTTGTCAATTTCTGCAGGTTCTGGGACTGCACTATAATCCTCAGTATCCAAGCCAGGGCCACCCCGTCCTGGATTCCATCTACTTCCTCAGTAGAGGAAGGAGGAGACTCCTCTCCAACATCTGTACTGTGGGCCACGGTCTTGTGCAATGATGGTTGTATATTTACGGTTTTAGTGATGGTTGTGGTAGGGCCCCTGGTAGAGTCTGGACTGGCAGGAGGGGTGGGGGCTGGGTCTGAGTCAGCACTGGGGCTGGGGGCTGAGCCTGGGCCAGCGGCTGGACCTGGGCCAACACCAGCACTGTGGGTATTAGTACTATGACTGGGGGATGGGTCTGGTTTAGCACTATGTGGGTGACTAGATAGTTTTGGGTCATCTGTTGTGGTATGGGCATTCTGCATTTTTTGATACACTATCTCTTACTCCCATGTTTTATATATTTTTGGTAGACAAATGCAAAATGATGACAAAAATTTAGCAACTGTGCCGTTGTAGGAAGTGTAAGTACAGAACTTTGAGAGGGAGACATTATAACTGGGTTGAGAAAGAGAGAGACGATGAATGTAAAGACTATGAGCTTACAGATAAAGAAGGATATTTATCTAAATATGTTGGACATAATTACAACCTGTCACTGCTCACTCTCAGGAGTAAGCTTAACATCTGGTGACGGCTGGTGGGCTCAGATAGCTTAACATCTGATAACTGACAGATTTAGTCGTCTTAAACGCCTGTTAATTGACTTTTAAAACATATCACTCAGGTAATAGATAACAGAGCTTATTTTCTGATATATTCTTCTTTGTGAAAGATACAGTTTCACTCTCCAGTGTAACAATATCATTGTAATATTATGGGCTAGAAACCGGGTTCCTCAACTCATAAAGTACACACGTCATTTACTGTGGATAAAGATATCTTGCTCAAGAAACTGGACTACAATGAGTCCAGCTAAAATGGTATAAAATACCGACAGGTTGTTAGGTAAGACACATATGCAACAGTTAGGTATCTTTATTATGAAACGTTTCGCCTACACAGTAGGCTTCTTCAGTCAAGTACAGAAAAGTTGATAGAAGCAGAAGATACTTGAAGACGATGTAATCAGTCCATCACCCTTAAAGTTTTGAGGTGGTCAGTCCCTCAGTCTGGAGAAGAGCATTGTTCCATAGTATGAAACAATATGGAGATGAAGTGACAGGATGGAGCTTTTATAGCGCCAAGAGGTGAGACGTAGGCCACTAGGAGAGGTAAGAACTCAGATGTTGAAAGGTCAGGTCCTTCTCAAATCCAGCCGCTCTCACTGGTGGAAGTTGTCGAAGTTGATTGCAGGTCTGTACCAAGATACCCTTGTGTTGCAGTGTCTGACAGATTGAACACTAAAATGGTATAAAATACCGACAGGTTGTTAGGTAAGACACATATGCAACAGTTAGGTATCTTTATTTCGAAACGTTTCGCCTACACAGTAGGCTTCTTCAGTCGAGTACAGAAAAGTTGATAGAAGCAGAAGATACTTGAAGACGATGTAATCAGTCCATCACCCTTAAAGTTTTGAGGTGGTCAGTCCCTCAGTCTGGAGAAGAGCATTGTTCCGTTGTCTGAAACAATATGAAGTTGAAGTGACAGAATGGGGCCTTATATAGTGCCAGGAGGTGAGACGTAGGTTGCTTTGGGAGGGCAGGTCCCTCTCAAACCCAGCCATTCCCACTAGTAGAGGTTGTCGAAGTTGATGGTCTGTACCAAGATACCCTTGTGTTGCAGTGTCTGACAGAATGAACATTAAAATGGTATAAAATACCGACAGGTTGTTAGGTAAGACACATATGCAACAGTTAGGTATCTTTATTTCGAAACGTTTCGCCTACACAGTAGGCTTCTTCAGTCGAGTACAGAAAAGTTGATAGAAGCAGAAGATACTTGAAGACGATGTAATCAGTCCATCACCCTTAAAGTTTTGAGTTGGTCAGTCCCTCAGTCTGGAGAAGAGCATTGTTCCGTTGTCTGAAACAATATGAAGTTGAAGTGACAGAATGGGGCCTTATATAGTGCCAGGAGGTGAGACGTAGGTTGCTTTGGGAGGGCAGGTCCCTCTCAAACCCAGCCGTTCCCACTAGTAGAGGTTGTCGAAGTTGATGGTCTGTACCAAGATACCCTTGTGTTGCAGTGTCTGACAGAATGAACATTAAAATGGTATAAAATACCGACAAGTTGTTAGGTAAGACACATATGCAACAGTTAGGTATCTTTATTTCGAAACGTTTCGCCTACACAGTAGGCTTCTTCAGTCGAGTACAGAAAAGTTGATAGAAGCAGAAGATACTTGAAGACGATGTAATCAGTCCATCACCCTTAAAGTTTTGAGGTGGTCAGTCCCTCAGTCTGGAGAAGAGCATTGTTCCGTTGTCTGAAACAAGGGTGATGGACTGATTACATCGTCTTCAAGTATCTTCTGCTTCTATCAACTTTTCTGTACTCGACTGAAGAAGCCTACTGTGTAGGCGAAACGTTTCGAAATAAAGATACCTAACTGTTGCATATGTGTCTTACCTAACAACCTGTCGGTATTTTATACCATTTTAATGTTCATTCTGTCAGACACTGCAACACAAGGGTATCTTGGTACAGACCATCAACTTCGACAACCTCTACTAGTGGGAACGGCTGGGTTTGAGAGGGACCTGCCCTCCCAAAGCAACCTACGTCTCACCTCCTGGCACTATATAAGGCCCCATTCTGTCACTTCAACTTCATATTGTTTCAGACAACGGAACAATGCTCTTCTCCAGACTGAGGGACTGACCACCTCAAAACTTTAAGGGTGATTGACTGATTACATCGTCTTCAAGTATCTTCTGCTTCTATCAACTTTTCTGTACTCGACTGAAGAAGCCTACTGTGTAGGCGAAACGTTTCGAAATAAAGATACCTAACTGTTGCATATGTGTCTTACCTAACAACTATTTCCAAACCAATACCTTTCTACGTCCTTTCTACATCTAAACTTGTCCAACTTAAATCCATTACTGCGGGTTCTCTCCTGGAGAGATATCTTCAAGACCTTAATACGCACACACACACACATACACACACACACATACACATACACTCATACAACTAGACTAGTCCCGGAGCTAAGGTGCATGTCCTACGAGGAGAGGTGGAGACGTTAAGGGAAATCGACCTGACGACACTAGAAGACAGAAAGGACATGGAAGATATGATAACGATATATAAAATTCTGAGAGAAATTAACAAGGTGGACGGAGACAGAATGTTCAAGATTTGGGAGACAGCAACAAGGGGTCACAATTGGAAGTTGAAGACTCAGATGAGTCACAGGGATGTTAGGAAGTATTTCTTCAATCCTAGAGATGTCAGGAAATTGAATAGCCTGAAAAGTGATGTTGTGGAGGCAGGAACCATACATAGCTTTAAGAAAAGGTATGATAAGGCTCATGGAGCAGGGGCAGAGTGGGCCTAGTGGCGAATAGTGAAGAGCCAGGGACAGGAGCTATGACTTGACCTCTATCCACTGGACCATAAATTCTCGAACACCAGGCACTCAGCAGCAGTTAATGATTAAAAATCACTTGTTTCGTGATTTCGTTTACACACACACACACACACATGTATGTGCATATATATATATATATATATATATATATATATATATATATATATATATATATCTATATATATATATATATATATATATATATATATATATATACATATATATATATATATATATATATATATATATATATATATATATATATATATATATATATATATATATATATATATATATATATATATATATATATATATATATATATATATATATGTCGTGCCGAATAGGCAGAACTTGCGATCTTGGCTTAAATATCAACGTTCATCTTGGTAGGTAAGACACATAGGCAACAGTTAGGCAACTTTATTCCGAAACGTTTCGCCTACACAGTAGGCCTCTTCAGTGGAATACAGAAAGTAGGCAGGAACAGTAAAGATGTGAAGACGATGTAATCAGTCCATCACCTTTAAAGTCGTAGAATTTGAGGTTGTCAGTCCCTCAGTCTGGAGAAGTTCAGTTCCATAGTCAGGAACTATCTGAAGATCAATTGACAGTGCGGAGACTTAAATACTGTCGGAAGGAGAGGTGCAGAGTAGTAGTAGTAGTAGTAGTGAGAATGTAGCCACTGAGAGGTCAGGTCCCTCGCAGATCCAACAGTTCTCACTTGACAGGGTTGTCCAAGGTGTTTTCTGTACCAAGAGGCCATGTGTTGCAGTGTCTGACAAGATGAACATTTAAGTGGTATAAAATACCGACAGGTTGGTAGATAAGACACATAGGCAACAGTTAGGCAACTTTATTCCGAAACGTTTCTCCTACACAGTAGGCTTCTTCAGTCGAATACAGAAAGTAGGCAGGAACAGTAAAGATGTGAAGACGATGTAATCAGTCCATCACCCTTAAAGTCGTAGAATTTGAGGTTGTCAGTCCCTCAGTCTGGAGAAGTTCAGTTCCATAGTCAGGAACTATCTGAAGATCAATTGACAGTGCGGAGACTTAAATACTGTCGGAAGGAGAGGTGCAGAGTAGCAGCAGTAGTAGTAGTAGTGAGAATGTAGCCACTCAGAGGTCAGGTCCCTCGCAGATCCAACAGTTCTCACTTGACAGGGTTGTCCAAGGTGTTTTCTGTACCAAAGAGGCCATGTGTTGCAGTGTCTGACAAGATGAACATTTAAGTTGTATAAATAACAAAAAGGCACAATACCGTGACTGGAACAATACACAAATAACCCGCACATAAAAGAGAGAAGCTTACGACGACGTTTCGGTCCGACTTGGACCATTGACAAAGTCACACTAACAGAGGTGGAGCAGGACGGCTATATATATATATATATATATAGCCGTCCTGCTCCACCTCTGTTAGTGTGACTTTGTCAATGGTCCAAGTGGTATAAAACACCGACAGGTTGGTAGGTAAGACACATAGGCAACAGTTAGGCAACTTTATTCCGAAACGTTTCGCCTACACAGTAGGCTTCTTCAGTCGAATACAGAATAAAGTTGCCTAACTGTTGCCTATGTGTCTTACCTACCAACCTGTCGGTATTTTATACCACTTAAATGTTCATCTTGTCAGACACTGCAACACATGGCCTCTTGGTACAGAAAACACCTTGGACAACCCTGTCAAGTGAGAACTGTTGGATCTGCGATGGACCTGACCTTTCAGTGGCTACATTCTCACTACTACTACTACTACTACTCTGCACCTCTCCTTCCGACAGTATTTAAGTCTCCGCACTGTCAATCGATCTTCAGATAGTTCCTGACTATGGAACTGAACTTCTCCAGCCTGAGGGACTGACAACCTCAAATTCTACGACTTTAAGGGTGATGGACTGATTACATCGTCTTCACATCTTTACTGTTCCTGCCTACTTTCTGTATTCGACTGAAGAAGCCTACTGTGTAGGCGAAACGTTTCGGAATAAAGTTGCCTAACTGTTGCCTATGTGTCTTACCTACCAACCTGTCGGTATTTTATACCACTTAAATGTTCATCTTGTCAGACACTGCAACACATGGCCTCTTGGTACAGAAAACACCTTGGACAACCCTGTCAAGTGAGAACTGTTGGATCTGCGAGGGACCTGACCTCTCAGTGGCTACATTCTCACTACTACTACTACTACTACTACTACTACTACTACTACTACTCTGCACCTCTCCTTCCGACAGTATTTAAGTCTCCGCACTGTCAATTGATCTTCAGATAGTTCCTGACTATGGAACTGAACTTCTCCAGACTGAGGGACTGACAACCTCAAATTCTACGACTTTAAGGGTGATGGACTGATTACATCGTCTTCACATCTTTACTGTTTCTGCCTACTTTCTGTATTCGACTGAAGAAGCCTACTGTGTAGGCGAAAAGTTTCGGAATAAAGTTGCCTAACTGTTGCCTATGTGTCTTACCTACCAACCTGTCGGTATTTTATACCACTTAAATGTTCAACGTTCATCTTGCCATATAGGACAAGTGAAAATTTGTGTATGCAATAATTTCGCCAAAATCATTCTGAACCTAACGAAAAAAATATATTTCACTTTGTTTGTTTAGTATTAAATTATTGTAAACAAATCTAAAATGTATTAAGTTGGGTTAGGCTAAAACAAATTGTTCTTGTTATGATAAGGTTAGGTAAGTTTTCTAAGTTCCTTTTGGTGCAAAATTATAAATTTTTACATCAACATTAATGAAAAAATATATCTTTAAAAGTGTAAGAGAAAATTTTAGAAAGGACTTAATTTTAAAAGAGTTCTTGCTAATTGACCAGTTTTACATATTCGGCACGACATATATATATATATATATATATATATATATATATATATATATATATATATATATATATATATATATATATATATATATATATATATATATATATATATATATATATATATATATATATATATATATATATATATATATATATATATATATATATAAGTAGTGCCGAAGGCGGCTCAGCGTCTCTGCGGCTCAGCGCTGTATTCCTGAGCAGTCTCCTCCCGAAAGGTATGCGGCTGAGCGGTCTCCTCCCGAAAGGTCTGTGGCTGAGTGGTCTCCTTCGGCGCCAGCGCGCCCGCGCGCCCGCCCTCGACCACTTCACCCTCAGCCCCCCACCACACCCTCAACCCCCCACCCTCGCCCCCCACCTGCCCCGCCCTCGCGCCGACCCGCCGCCCAGTGTGCCCGCCTGCCGTGCCCTCGCGCCCACCCGCCCACGCCCTGGCGACCGCCCACGCTTTCTGCAGCGCCTTCTGCAGCGTCGTCCGGATCGCCCCCGCGCCCCGAATTTTTTCCGATTTTTTTTCAAATTTTTTTTTGAATTTCATTTTCTTGTGCTCTCCATCTCCTCGGATCAAGTTTTTGAGGTTCCCCCTATGGGTACCCCTCCCACCACCCACTTTCACCCCAAATATTCCTGCTCTACTTCCTTGGATCAAGTTTTTCTCGATATCAAAGACTCCATCTCCTTGGATCAAGTTTTTGGATTCCCCCTCTGGGGGTAAGCATTCAAAATGGACTCCCACTTTCACCCCAAATATTCCTGCTCTACTTCCTTGGATCAAGTTTTTCTCAATATCAAAGACTCCAACTCCTCGGATCAAGTTTTTTGGATTCCCCCCTATGGGGTTTCGAAATTCTTATGATCTCCTCGGATCAAGTTTTTGTCGATATCAATAATACAAAGACTCCACTTCCTCGAATCAATTTTTTTGGATTCCCCCCTCTGGGGGTAAGCATTCAAAATGGACTCCCACTTGCATCCCAAATTCCCTGCTCCAATTCCTCAGATCAAATTTTTCTCGAAATCAATAATACCAAGTCTCCATCTCCTTGGATCAAGTTTTTCTCGATAATACAAAGACTCCATCTCCTCGGATCAAGTTTTTGGATTTCCCCCTCTGGAGGGTAAGCATTCAAATGAACTCCTCCTATGGGGCATGGTACTTTCTCTTACTACAGGACTAAACAAGTGTGACGTCACCCCACCTGTGTTTACTCGGCAGTCAGTGACGTCACATGATGACCTCACACACACAGGCTGAATCTTGTCGAGCAGACAATAACTTAAAATGCAGGATAACACTATTTATTATACAACCAATGCATTTCATATACATTTCTGGTAATACAGCAAAAAAAAAAGGTACAATTCATTGACTAAAATCAACATATTTTTCTCTTGAAGAAATTCTGTGCATTTTGTTCTGGATCTTCTTCGTCGTCACCATCTCAGTATTACACATTTCATATACAACATAGGGAAAACATTACACATTTTCACTCTTAAAATCCAGGATAACCCAAATAATTCCACATTTTTTTCGTTAATACCCACAACAATTCACAATTTCTTTACAAAAGATTCACTCTCCTCAAGTCCAGACATTTTTCTCGTTTTAACTATTTCATCATAAAAAGTCACCACAACACTTACAACTTATAACCACTTTTCAATAAATTCACTAGTCACAATTTTACATATTACGAAGCTAATATGCACACACACACACACACACACACACACACACACCTGAGTTTACTTTGAACACCTTCAAAACACTCTCATAAATCATTTGAATACTCACAAAAGCACCTTTGAACATTTCCAAGACAACATTTTGAATATTCCCAAATAAGATTTGACATCTCTAATATATCTACACTTACATATTTCATTAAATTACAACTCATCCCCCAAACTCCTCCCTCATTCTCAAGATTTTTACAACAGTATCACAAAAACTAACTCAGTCACTTTACTTTGAACAACACCAAAAACACCATGAATTACCTTTGAATAATCCAAAAACATCATTCGAACACCCCCAAATCACCACTGAATACTCCCAGAACACCTTCATAAATACTCTTGCACATCATTTGAACACCTTCAAAAACACCTTTGAATAGTCTCAAACACCATTTGAGTACTCCCAAATACACCACTGAATACTACCAAAACAGCACCGAATACTTCCCAAACACCACCAAAATCACCATAAACTAAGATCAGCATCACAGACTAACATCCATTTTCACACAAATCCTCTCAAATCACTATAACCAAGACGATTACCAATTTCTATGAGTACACTCACCTCCAACTAAGATATAACATGAGCGCAAAAAAAAAAAAACATGAACACAAACAAAACACACACGAACACTTACAACAGAATCTCCTCTTTTTCGGTATCTCTAGTTCGACAACAATACCAACAACCCACACCACCCATAACCCACATCACCCACAACAGTCACTCATGATAAATTTGGGAGCATAAAATTTGTAAATAATGGAAAAAATAACCCCATGATTGCCAATATGTTCGCACAGTATGCGATGGGACCTCCACATAAGTATTATATGAACCGTAAAGTTGATAAGACCTACTATAATACATGCAAACTTTTAGATACAAAGAAAGGTCGTGAGATTATATTCAATGAGTGCATGAATGATCTTGTTAAGTGGTTATTAACAGATCCCAATGGGATTATAATGGAAAAAGTTGTGTTTCCAGAAGGAATTGGACGTGCTTCAGCCGGAGGTGATTGGCATGCACACTTTTAGTTCATTTAAGTTAACAAGGGAAAGTTCATGATTTTGCAAAGGAATTAAAAAAACGTCGTAGAAATATTGTTATCATTATTGTAAAATATGACAAATAAAATATCTCTATAATACTTTTTTTTGTTTTATTCATCATCACTCTAAAACCTTATTAGGCAACTGAATAGAGATCATACTTCTGGCAGGAATGGTGATGAGTATAAACATCTCTGATCTTTGTTGTTCATACATTAGTACCTGTTCCACCAGGGTGTGACTAACCATCTCAAGAAAATGGAGACAGACATTAGGATGGAAAAATATTTTAAAATTGAAGAAGGAAAATTGTACGATGAAAAATATTGTTGTGACAATGTCTGCATTATTTTTCATGCGAATTGTGTTGCTATAAAAGGATATGGTGCAAGTTATTATTTGGGTAAGAAATATCAATATGCTGATGTGTATCGGAGTAGAGAACCATTATTTAATCTGAGAAGATGCAGAGTTGAAGGTCGTGATACTCCTGGAACTGTTATCGAGTTTGAACCTTCACCGGATCAAAGAAAATTGAATCTTCCTTATTTAGCAGTCATAATAAGCCAATTTGGTATTGCTGGACCATTGTAGGAAAATATCATTTCTCAAAATTTAATTGAAAAATCAAGAGATTCCCATTTGGTGTATGGTTTAAAGAAAGATACTATCACAGACAGAATAAGATATTTCAAGGAATCCATTGAGAGTCATAAAAAGTGTGAAAGACAATAAAAATATAAGAGAGGTTATCTTTCTGAAAGGTATTGGGAGGTATGAAACTTCAAATGATTATATCTGGAATACACATTATAAACCCATACTCGAAGATATGATAATGAAATTTAAGGAAGAAGGTATTCGTACAACAATGGTTGTCAAAGAAGAAATGAAAAACATTAATCAAGGTCAAGAATTAGAAGATGATTCGAAATTATTGTCTTCTAGAATTGAAGGAAGTGCTTGGTATCCCTCATGAGGTAAGCAAAAATTATTTACCTTGCATCAGTGGTTTAATTCATTTAAATTATTATGAGGAAGTAATTTTAACTTGAAGAGAGAGAGATATATTTGAACTAATATATATAACTCATATTTACCTCTTCGTGAAATGTGTCACTTACCATTTCGGCCATCTCTCTCTACCTGAACACCAAGAATCATGTCTACCATAATACTTACATCATTTAAGTTAACAAGATGCTTTTAATTCATTTAAGTTAATAAGGGGACACAGTATGATTATGCTTTTAAGCCAATAATGGGAAGATATTTAAGTTAACGAGAAGAATACTGATATAACACTTGAGAGGCATATGTTTGGGATAGTGAAAAAAATATGTAACTTTTAGTTGGTTTATATCTTTTACAGGTGATGATCCAAATTTCTCCCCATTATATGCTAATGAAATAAAAAAAATATTAAAATTTACAGGTACCGATGTGACGGGGCTTGGAAGAACAAGACTTAGAGGGGAGGATTTATGATGTTTAGAGCGTGTTGTTACACCAAGATTAATAATAATATATGATGTTTCATTCATTAAAAAGAGAAATGTTTAATAAAAAATTTTAAGACATGATGAATTTTAAATCAATCAAACCTTACCATGAAAAAAGTATTGAGGTAGAATACAAATGTTATATCTCATTTAAGTTAATTTCATGGTGTCTGTCAGCCCTGTGACCTCACCAAATTTTAGCACAAGAGGACACAGTTGGTCTGGAAAGAGATGATTATCTTAAATCTACCTTGGGTGTGAACACCATTTCATGGCGTCGCTGGAGGGGATTGTAAAAAAATCATGATGCAATACTTTGAGGTAAGCCATATAAGCTCAAGGAGTCTCTCAGAGTGAGGATTGTGTTTCTATCCAGAAATCGAGTGAATATTTCTACCATTGAGTGTGTTTACCAACAAGAAAAATAATGTTCGATTTTAAGATAAAGTCTCCAAAACTAATTTTGGAAATATTAAAAAATGGAGACGTTCAAAGTAATTCTGGAGTACTCTACTGTATTTTGGAAGTGTTCCAATATATTTTTGAATGTGCTCCAACGTAATTTGGAAATGTTCTAATGTTATCCCAATCATTTTGTTCATATTACCGAAATCGAGGGAATGTGGCTAAAAATGTGATTTATATCATATCTTAGTTGGATGTGTTCGTGATATATTTATAAAAAATGATGGGGGTGTTCGAATGACGTTTTTGGAGTATTCAATGGTAATTGTTGGTGTTTTTGGTAGTGTTCAAAGTAAAGTGAGTTGTCTGTGTGTGTGTTAGGTGGTCATAGAATTTTGTGAATATCTTGGTTACAGTGATTTTAGTGGATTTGAGATGGGTGATGAGATGCATTTGTGGATGTGAAATGTGATTTTTGTGTTTGTTCTGAAGAGGTGTGTTGGGAGACGGGTGAGTGGATGTGAAGAAATGTGGGTGAGATGGAGAGGGGTATGGGGAGGGTTGTATTAGAAATTTAATGAAATATGGGGGGGGGGATTTTACTGAAAATAAAGGTAATGTGTGAATATTTTAAAAGAAATTATAGAAGTGAAAAGTTATGATGCACTGGAAAAGAATGGAGGGTGTAGAAACATGTCGCAGTAGTTGGGTAGTGAGATGATTAGTTGTTGTGAGTATATTATCTATTTATGTGGATACAAGGAAATGGGTATGGACAGGATTTTATTAGAATTTTAGTAATGTAGGGAGGAATGTGTATTATATTTTAAGATTCAATAAAAAGAAGGGGAAAAATTTTTATCGAAAGAGGAAAAATTGTGAATAAATTGGTAAGTGATGAGGGTTGTGGGTATTGTTGTCGAACTAGACATATCGAAAAAAGATGTTATAAGTGGGTTGTTGTTGTGGGTGTTGTGGGTTGTGGGTGTTGTGGGGTGTTGTGGGGTGTTGTGAGTTGTGGGTGTTGTGGGTTGTGGGTGTTGTTGTCGAACTAGAGATACCGAAAAGATGTTATAAGCGGGTTGTTGTTGTTGTGGGTGATGTGGGTTGTGGGTATTGTTGTCGAACTAGAGATACCAAAAAAGATGTTATAAGTGGGTTGTTGTTGTGGGTTGAGTGTTGTGGGTTGTGGGTTGTGGGTGTTGTTGTCGAACTAGAGATGCTGAAAAGTGGTTATAAGTTGAAGGTTGTTGTTGTGGGTGTTGTGGGGTGTGGGTGATGTGGGTTGTGGGTGTTGTGGGATGTGGGTGTTGTGGGTTGTGGGTATTGTTGTCGAACTAGAGATACCGAAAAAGAGATGATTCTGTTGTAAGTGTTCGTGTGTGTTTTGTTTGTGTTCATGTTTTTTTTTTTTTGCGCTCATGTTATATCTCAGTTGGAGGTGAGTGTACTCATAGAAATTGGTAATCGTCTTGGCTATAGTGATTTGAGAGGATTTGTGTAAAAATGGGTGTTAGTCTGTGATGTTGATCTTAGTTTATGGTGATTTTGGTGGTGTTTGGGCAGTATTCGGTGCTGTTTTGGTAGTATTCAGTGGTGTATTTGGGAGTACTCAAATGGTGTTTGAGACTATTCAAAGGTGTTTTTGAAGGTGTTCAAATGATGTGCAAGAGTATTTATGAAGGTGTTCTGGGAGTATTCAGTGGTGAATTGGGGGTGTTCGAATGATGTTTTTGGAGTATTCAAAGGTAATTCATGGTGTTTTTGGTGTTGTTCAAAGTAAAGTGACTGAGTTAGTTTTTGTGATACTGTTGTAAAAATCTTGAGAATGAGGGAGGAGTTTGGGGGATGAGTTGTAATTTAATGAAATATGTAAGTGTAGATAAATTAGAGATGTCAAATCTTATTTGGGAATATTCAAAATGTTGTCTTGGAAATGTTCAAAGGTGCTTTTGTGAGTATTCAAATGATTTATGAGAGTGTTTTGAAGGTGTTCAAAGTAAAGTGAGGTGTGTGTGTGTGTGTGTGTGTGCGTATTAACTTCGTAATATGTAAAATTGTGACTAGTGAATTTATTGAAAAGTGGTTATAAGTTGTAAGTGTTGTGGTGACTTTTTCTGATGAAATAGTTAAAACGAGAAAAATGTCTAGACTTGAGGAGAGTGAATCTTTTGTAAAGAAATTGTGGATTGTTGTGGGTATTAAGGAAAAAATGTGGAATTATTTGGGTTATCCTGGGTTAAGAGTGAAAATGTGTAATGTTTTCCCTATGTTGTATATGAAATGTGTAATACTGAGATGGTGACGACGAAGAAGATCCAGAACAAAATGCACAGAATTTCTTCAAGAGAAAAATAAGTTGATTTTAGTCAATGAATTTTACCTTTTTTTTGCTGTATTACCAGAAATGTATATGAAATGCATTGGTTGTATAATAAATAGTGTTATTCTGCATTTTAAGTTATTGTCTGCTTGACAAGATTCAGCCTGTGTGTGTGAGGTCATCATGTGACATCACTGACATAGGGGGAAGTCGACAAGATTCAGCCTGTATGTGTGAGGTCATCATGTGACGTCACTGACCGCCGAGTAAACACAGGTGGGGTGACGTCACACTTGTTTAGACCTGTAGTAAGAGAAAGTACCATGCCCCATAGGAGGAGTTCATTTGAATGCTTACCCTCCAGAGGGGGGAATCCAAAAATTTGATCTGAGGAGATGGAGTCTTTGTATTATCGAGAAAAACTTGATCCAAGGAGATGGAGACTTGGAATTATTGATTTCGAGAAAAATTTGATCCGAGGAATTGGAGCAGGGAATTTGGGATGCAAGTGGGAGTCCATTTTGAATGCTTACCCCCAGAGGGGGGAATCCAAACAAATTGATTCGAGGAAGTGGAGTCTTTGTATTATTGATATCGAGAAAAACTTGATCCGAGGAGATCATAAGAATTTCGAAACCCCATAGGGGGGAATCCAAAAAACTTGATCCGAGGAGTTGGAGTCTTTGATATTGAGAAAAACTTGATCCAAGGAAGTAGAGCAGGAATATTTGGGGTGAAAGTGGGAGTCCATTTTGAATGCTTACCCCCAGAGGGGGAATCCAAAAACTTGATCCAAGGAGATGGAGTCTTTGATATCGAGAAAAACTTGATCCAAGGAAGTAGAGCAGGAATATTTGGGGTGAAAGTGCGTGGTGGAAGGGGTACCCATAGGGGGAACCTCAAAAACTTGATCCGAGGAGATGGAGAGCACAAGAAAATGAAATTCAAAAAAAATTTGAAAAAAATCGAAAAAAATTCGGGGCGCGGGGGCAGATCCGGACGACGCTGCAGAAGGCACGGGCGGGCGGGCGCGAGGGCGTGGCAGGCGGGCATGTGGGTCGGCGGGTCGGCGCGAGGGTAGGGCGGGTGGGGGCGTGGGTGGGGGGTTGAGGGTGTGGTGGGGGGTTGAGGGCGAGGTGGTCAAGGGCGAGGTGGTCGAGGGCGGGCGCGCAGGCGCGCTGGCACGGAAGGAGACCGCGTAGCCGCAGACCTTTCCGGAGGAGACCGCTCAGCCGCAGACCTTTCGCGAGGAGACCGCATAGCCGCAGACCTTTCGGGAGGAGACCACTCAGGAATACAGCGCTCAGCCGCAGAGACCGCTCAGCCGCAGCCCTTTCGGGAGGAGACCGCTCAGGAATACAGCGCTCAGCCGCAGAGACTGCTGAGCCGCCTTCGGCACTACTTATATATATATATATATATATATATATATATATATATATATATATATATATATATATATATATATATATATATATATATATATATATATATATATATATATATATATATGTCGTGCCGAATATGTAAAAAGTGGTCAATTAGCAAGAACTCATTTAAAATTAAGTCCTTTCTGAAATTTTCTCTTTTTCGTTTAAAGATATATTTTTTTCATTAATGTTGATGTAAAAATTTATAATTTTGCACCAAAAGAATCTTAGAAAACTTACCTAACCTTATTATAACAAGAACAATTTATTTTAGCCTAACCCAACTAAATATATTTTAGATTTGTTTACAATAATTTAATACTTAACAAACACAGTGAAATATATTTTTTTCGTTAGGTTCAGAATGATTTTGGCGAAAATATTGCATACACAAATTTTCACTTGTCCTATATGGCAAGATGAGGATTGCTATTTAAGCCAAGATCGCAAGTTCTGCCTATTCGGCACGACATGTATATATATATATATATATATATATATATATATATATATATATATATATATATATATATATATATATATATATATATATATATATATATATATATATATATATATATATATATATATATATATATATATATATATATATATATTTCAACAAGTCGGCCGTCTCCCACCGAGGCAGGGTGACCCAAAAAAAAAGAAAGAAAATCCCCAAAAAGAAAATACTTTCATCATCATTCAACACTTTCACCACACTCGCACATTATCACTGTTTTTGCAGAGGTGCTCAGAATACAACAGTCTAGAAGCATACACACATAAAGATACACAACATATCCCTCCAAACTGCCAATATCCCAAACCCCTCCTTTAAAGTGCAGGCATTGTACTTCCCATTTCCAGGACTCAATTCCGACTATATGAAAATAACCGGTTTCCCTGAATCCCTTCACTAAATATTACCCTGCTCACACTCCAACAGATCGTCACTTCCCAAGTACCATTCGTCTCCATTCACTCCTATCTAACACGCTCACGCACGCTTGCTGGAAGTCCAAGCCCCTTACCCACAAAACCTCCTTTACCCCCTCTCTCCAACCCTTTCGAGGACGACCCCTACCCCGCCTTCCTTCCCCTATAGATTTATATGCTTTCCATGTCATTCTACTTTGATCCATTCTCTCTAAATGACCAAACCACCTCAACAACCCCTCTTCTGCCCTCTGACTAATACTTTTATTAACTCCACACCTTCTCCTAATTTCCACACTCCGAATTTTCTGCATAATATTTACACCACACATTGCCCTTAAACAGGACATCTCCACTGCCTCCAACCGTCTCCTCGCTGCTGCATTTACCACCCAAGCTTCACACCCATATAAGAGTGTTGGTACTACTATACTTTCATACATTCCCTTCTTTGCCTCCATAGATAACGTTTTTTGACTCCACATATACCTCAACGCACCACTCACCTTTTTTCCCTCATCAATTCTATGATTAACCTCATCCTTCATAAATCCATCCGCCGACACGTCAACTCCCAAGTATCTGAAAACAATTACTTTTTCCATACTCCTCCTCCCCAATTTGATATCCAATTTTTCTTTATCTAAATCATTTGACACCCTCATCACCTTACTCTTTTCTATGTTCACTTTCAACTTTCTATCTTTACACACATTTCCAAACTCATCCACTAACCTTTGCAATTTTTCTTTAGAATCTCCCATAAGCACAGTATCATCAGCAAAAAGTAACTGTGTCAATTCCCATTTTGAATTTGATTCCCCATAATTTAATCCCACCCCTCTCCCAAACACCCTAGCATTTACTTCCTTTACAACCCCATCTATAAATATATTAAACTACCATGGTGACATTACACATCCCTGTCTAAGACCTACTTTTACCGGGAAGTAGTCTCCCTCTCTTCTACACACCCTAACCTGAGCCTCACTATCCTCATAAAAACTCTTTACAGCATTTAATAACTTACCACCTATTCCATATACTTGCAACATCTGCCACATTGCTCCTCTATCCACTCTATCATATGCCTTTTCTAAATCCATAAATGCAATAAAAACTTCCCTATCTTTATCTAAATACTGTTCACATATATGCTTCAATGTAAACACCTGATCTACACATCCCCTACCCACTCTAAAACCTCCTTGCTCATCCGCAGTCCTACATTCTGTCTTACCTCTAATTCTTTCAATTATAACCCTACCGTACACTTTTCCTGGTATACTCAGTAAGCTTATTCCTCTATAATTTTTACAGTCTCTTTTGTCCCCTTTCCCTTTATATAAAGGGACTATACATGCTCTCTGCCAATCCCTAGGTACCTTCCCCTCTTTCATACATTTATTAAACAAAAGTACCAACCACTCCAACACTATATCCCCCCCTGCTTTTAACATTTCTGTCATTATCCCATCAGTTCCAGCTGCTTTACCCCCTTTCATTTTACGTAATGCCTCACGTACCTCCCCCACACTTACATTCTGCTCTTCTTCACTCCTAAAAGATGGTATACCTCCCTGACCAGTGCATGAAATTACTGCCTCTGTTTCTTCCTTAACATTTAAAAGTTCCTCAAAATATTCTCGCCATCTACCCAATACTTCCATCTCCCCATCTACTAACTCCCCTACTCTGTTTTTAACTGACAAATCCATATTTTCCCTAGGCTTTCTTAACTTGTTTAACTCACTCCAAAATTTTTTCTTATTTTCATTAAAATTTCTTGACAGTGCCTCTCCCACTCTATCATCTGCTCTCCTTTTGCACTCTCTCACCACTCTCTTTACCTTTCTTTTACTCTCCATATACTCTGCTCTTCTTATAACACTTCTGCTTTGTAAAAACCTCTCATATGCTACCTTTTTCTCTTTTATCACACCCTTTACTTCATCATTCCACCAATCACTCCTCTTTCCTCCTGCCCCCACCCTCCTATAACCACAAACTTCTGCCCCACATTCTAATACTGCATTTTTAAAACTATTCCAACCCTCTTCAACCCCCCCACTACTCATCTTTGCACTAGCCCACCTTTCTGCCAATAGTCGCTTATATCTCACCCGAACTTCCTCCTCCCTTAGTTTATACACTTTCACCTCCCTCTTACTTGTTGTTGCCACCTTCCTCTTTTCCCATCTACCTCTTACTCTAACTGTAGCTACAACTAAATAATGATCTGATATATCAGTTGCCCCTCTATAAACATGTACATCCTGGAGCCTACCCGTCAACCTTTTATCCACCAATACATAATCTAATAAACTACTTTCATTACGTGCTACATCATACCTTGTATATTTATTTATCCTCTTTTTCATAAAATATGTATTACTTATTACCAAATTTCTTTCTACACATAGCTCAATTAAAGGCTCCCCATTTACATTTACCCCTGGCACCCCAAATTTACCTATTACTCCTTCCATAACATTTTTACCCACTTTAGCATTGAAATCCCCAACCACCATTACTCTCACACTTGATTCAAAACTCCCCACGCATTCACTCAACATTTCCCAAAATCTCTCTCTCTCCTCTACACTTCTCTCTTCTCCAGGTGCATACACGCTTATTATAACCCACTTTTCACATCCAATCTTTATTTTACTCCACATAATCCTTGAATTAATACATTTATAGTCCCTCTTTTCCTGCCATAGCTTATCCTTCAACATAATTGCTACTCCTTCTTTAGCTCTAACTCTATTTGAAACCCCTGACCTAATCCCATTTATTCCTCTCCACTGAAACTCTCCCACCCCCTTCAGCTTTGTTTCACTTAAAGCCAGGACATCCAGCTTCTTCTCATTCATAACATCCACAATCATCTCTTTCTTATCATCTGCACAACATCCACGCACATTCAGACTTCCCACTTTGACAATTTTCTTCTTCTTTTTCTTTTTAGTAATCTTTACAGGAAAAGGGGTTACTAGCCCATTGTTCCCGGCATTTTAGTTGACTTTTACAACACGCATGGCTTACGGAGGAAAGATTCTTATTCCACTTCCCCATGGATATAAAAGGAAAATTAATAAGACCAAGAACTATTAAGATAAAATCAAAGAAAACTCAGATGAGTGTGTATAAATAAATGTGTACATGTATGTGTAGTGTGACCTAAGTGTAAGTAGAAGTAGCAAGACATGCCTGTAATCTTGCATATTTATGAGACAGACAAAAGACATCAGCAATCCTACCATCATGTAAAACAATCACAGGCTTCGTTTTACACTCACTTGGCAGGACGGTAGTACCTCCCTGGGTGGTTGCTGTCTACCAACCTACTACCTATATATATATATATTAAATACAGATGTGTAATTAGTACTGAAGTGTTATAAACGGATACACATTGGAAAATAAAACAATATAAGTATAGTATTGTATATTTCATTCTCTCACCAAGTTCTCACATATAAGGACAGACTCCTGATCGAAGTCAGTTTGAATGCAACTGCACTTGCACGTACAGCTTTTATTAATTATTATTATTATTATTATTATTATTATTATTATTATTATTATTATTATTATTATTATTATTATTATCAACGTTATTATTATTATTATTATTATTATTATTATTATTATTATTAACGTTATTATTATTATTATTATTATTATTATTAACGTTATTATTATTATTATTATTATTATTATTATTATTATTATTATTATTATTATTATTATTATTAACGTTATTATTATTATTATTATTATTATTATTATTATTATTATTATTATTATTATTATTAACGTTATTATTATTATTATTATTATTATTATTATTATTATTATTATTATTATTATTATTATTATTGTTGGGAAATGCTAAATCCATGGGAATTATACTTAACTTCATCAGCAAGGAGGGAGAGTCGGAAGTGAGGCTGTGAGCTAAATATTCCATGTTAAAAAAATATACAGTTTAATGAGTTTCTGTGGAGAGGAGAGATGTGAGGCCATGTAGACGGGGTTGATGGCTGGCGTCCCACTAAGTCAGACAATAGACAATAATTATTGTGACATGGTCAAGCGGCGACGTCTCTTACTGTCTATGCAAATCGTCGGATAGGTCGGTCACTCATCTTTATAAACGAGGAAGAAGATCCTGTGAGCCAGTATTGCTGAGTGTGGCCTAGGAGAAGGTTGTGTAGAGAGCTCACACATTGCATAAATTCATCATTTGCGAATCAGTTCCGTTTTAATAATTTTATTCTATCCGAATATAAATAAATCCTTGCACAATATTTTCACGAAGCCCTTGTTAAAAGTCATAAAAAAAAAGACAATAAAGAACCAGTTGGTGGAATTGTTAGTTCGTCGTGTTGCATCCATGGCAGCCATACATATCCTAGTGTACCTTGTGGTGGTAATGCTAGTAGTAGGACAGTCTACCGCCACCCTCCAAGACAACATGGTCATTCTGGACCATCCCAAGATGCCAACTCTAGGTACGAAAGCCTTCAGAGGAGCACACTAATTATTATTACTGTATATTATATATTTATCAGTAGCTCCTCTCACCTCATTACTCTCTCTCTCTCTCTCTCTGACACTGACACATACACACACACACACACACACACACACACACACACACACACACACACACACACACACACACACACACACACACACACACACACACACACACACACACACACACACACACACACACACACACACACACACACACACACACACACACGCACACACACACATACACATACACACACACACAAGGTGGACAGATACAGAATGTTCCAGAGATGGTACATAGCAACAAGGGGACACAGTTGGAAGTTGAAGACACAGATGAATCACAGGGATGTTAGGAAGTACTTCTTCAGCCACAGAGTAGTCAGGAAGTGGAATAGTTTGGGAAGCGATGTAGTGGAGGCAGGATCCATACATAGCTTTAAGCAGAGGTATGATAAAGCTCACGGTTCAGGGAGAGTGACCTAGTAGCGACCAGTGAAGAGGCGGGGCCAGGAGCTATGACTCGACCCCTGCAACCACAAATAGGTGAGTACAAATAGGTGAGTACACACACACACACACACACACACACGAACGTATTAAATGAGTACGCACACTTTCCAGGTGGTCAGGAAGTGGTAGGACTGATGAAGATACACTGAATACATACACTGAAGAATAGGCATAATATGACCAGTAGACTGGTTATAAATGACCATAATTTTTAAAGGGGTGGACCGGTAAGCCAGCGGAAGGCCTCGGTCAGATGACCAAAAGCTCCAAAGGCGGGTCATCATCTGACTAAGACCCGCGTCAGGAAACATTTGTCCTGTTTCCTGACGAACCTTACCTAACCTAACCTAATATGACCAGTGAAGCTAGAAGAATGAACCACGGCAATGAATAGGTAAGCTGGGCCAAGAGTTGTGAATTGACCTCTGCCACCACAAATAGGTAAGATCAATAGTTTTTTTTTTTTATAAAATTTCAGACAATGTTTTAGGTAAATAGACACAGAAGCAATTAATGAGACTATTATGATGATTACGCTTCACCTTCCAAGCTAATACAAACAATGCACGGGCACAAATTCTGTATAAAGGTGTGGGAGGCGAAGCTTATTCAAGAAGTGGCAGTGAGAGTGAATTGTTACCAGGTAACAGCCGGGTCCATTACTTGTATATATCTTGATTAAGCTTCTGGCTACCGAAACGTAGCCGTGATAAATGTCTCATTAGTTTCTTCTATGTCTGTTCACCTAACAGGCGAGCACAAAGTAACAGAAAGCTCTGGTAACGGAAAGCATTTTCTTCGACTGTAAGACAGCATTTAGCACAGTACGACGAAGCTACTATATAAACTGAAAGAGCAGGTAAATGAAGCAGGGAAGGTAATCAAGTGGCTCCTGTAAAACTTAGTGTCTAGAAGGCAGAGGGTAACAGTTACTTTTGGTTAGGAAGATGTGTCGAAGTGGTTTCGGGTGAAGAGTGGGGTCCCACATACTGTAATTCAGTGCCTGGACCTTTGCTGTTCCTGGTATAAATGACCTGCCAATTTAAATTTAGTTTCACATATCGGTGCTAGAGGACAATGTGGAATTAATGAAGATGATAACCTGAGAAGATAGCGCCATATGCAAAACTAGCTAACTTAAGAAAAGTTTTCGGAACTAACAATGAATCGGTCATAAAATACACTACTTAGGTTTTACCAGTCTAGGGTACGCAGCACCAGCATGGAGCCCACAACTGGTCAAGCATGAAAATGTGGGAAGATCTAAGGGCTCTCAATGAGACTGGTATCAGAACTAAGGGGTAATGACTAATATAAGAGATTTAAGAGCCGCTTAGTAGCATCTCTAGATAGTGATGACAGGGATATATTGTTTATTATTAAAGGGAAGTTAGGAGATATTGATGAGGTACTGAGACGTTAGCATGTACTTGTTTTCAGTCTGAGGATGGTAAGTGGATCATTATAGAATAGATGGTGGTGGCCAGTACAATATAAAATTGATAAATTAGACACATGTGCAACTCTTGGGTATCTTTACAATGGCTTCATCAGTCCATACAAAGGAGAATCTTGAAGAACAGGACTGATGAAGCCACTCTGGCGAAACGTTTCCTCAATAAAGATACCCAAGAGTTGTACATGTGTCTAATTTATCAACGTGTCTGTTCTCTGAACCATTCATCTACAATATAAAATTACTGATCGGCTCCTGATAAAGAAGGAAGATTCTTGGGAATGAGAGAGAAAAAGTATTATTCTATTTATCGGAAAAGCGCTAAATTTATAGGGGACATTCTGCGCTTGGGGAATGCGAGATAATCAAGTTTAATTCAGGGAAGGGGAGGCAAGCTCCACTTCCCTTGGTCAAAAGCCTGCGTCAAGACCGCCCCTTTAAAGGATGGGAACATCTTCAGACGATCATTACGGTCCAGTGTGAAAGTTTACCTCACGAGATAATTATTTTCTTCACAGAGAAGCGATTAACCCATCAGGGTCACAAAGCACTTGAGAAATTAGAGGTAATAAAGTTTGATCCAAATATGGAAAGAAAAAGTAGCTCCAGTTTCTTGTGTCAAGAGGCTTTTACCAACATTTAAACAACCTTAGAAGGGGTAAATGACTTAAAACCTGATATGGACACATTTCCTGTGTGATGGAATATGGTAGAGAAACTTGCGTAGCTTTTGTTTTCCTGCGTAATTATCATATGGATAATGTAGCAGCACATTGCTGATGCTCCAGATTTTGTTTAATAAAATTGGACGAACTTGACTGTTATTTTGTGTGCTTGCAGGTGAGGCGGCGGAGAGAGTTGACTGGCTGGAGGCGGCTAGTGAAGGTACGAGCCAGGTGGCCAAGTCCAGAGGCAGACGCTATTTGTACTTCCCCACAGGCAGCTATGTAACCGTGAGTCACAATACTGTAATGATACTAGCTCTAGACCTTTCTTACTGATAATTTTAACATCATAGTACAGTGGAACTTCGGTGTTCGAACGTACCAGACCTCGAACCAACCGGAGTCCGAGCAATTTTGTTCAGAAAAAATTGACCTGATCTTTGAACTTTTTTCTGGAGTCTGAACACGCTGACTTTTTTAAAATTCAGTTGTAAAAAACTTTACATGAAAGCTCTATTCAAAAGTGCTTTGGCACTGACCTCTCAGAAGCTTTTGGAAGAGTCAGTTCAACATCCTTCAGTCCAGTGTGTAAGACTGAAAATTAACGCCTGAGAAATATTGTTTCAGACATCGAACTTTTCGCAGTTCGAACACCACCTAGGAACCATTTAGGTTCAAACACCGGGATTCCACTATATTTACGTTATGTTAGACCCACATTTTAAAAATGAACCTGAAATATTTTTTTAATATTTCGATCCTCTCGCTCAGATCCACTTCAGCACAGAATTACAGGATAAGATAACTAATGGAGAATTATTATTATTATTATTATTATTATTATTATTATTATTATTATTATTATTATTATTATTATTATTATTATTATTATTATTAACACATCGGTCGTTTCCCACCTGCTCGCTGGGAGTCTAAGCCCCTCGCACACAAAACCTCCTTTACTCCGTCCCTCCATCCTTTCCTATGCCGACTTCTACCCTGCCTTCTCTCCACTACAGAGTTATACACTCGAAGTCATTCTGTTTTGTTCCAGTCTTTCTACATGTCCAAACCACCTCTAACCTCCCCCCCTCCTCAGCACTCTGGGCAATAGTTTTGGTAATCCTGCACCTCCCCCTAATTTCCAAACTATGAATTCTCTGCATTATATTCACACCACACAATGCCCTCAGACATGACATCTCCACTGCCTCCAGCCTTCTCCTTGTTGCAACATTCACCACCCATGCTTCACACACATATAAGAGCACTGGTTTAACTATATTCTCCTACATTCCCTTTTTCCCTTCCTTGGACAAAGTTCTTTGTCTCCACAGACTCCTCGGTGCACCACTCACCTTTTTTCCCTCGTCATTTCTATGATTCACCTCATTTTTCACAGACCCATCTGCTGATACGTCCACTCCTAAATATATGAATATAATCACCTCCTCCATACTCTCTCACTTCAGTCTGTTATCCAATCTTTCGTTACCTATTTTTTTTTATCCTCATCACCTTACTCTTTCCTATATTCACTTTCAATTTTCTTCTTTTACATATCCTACCAAACTCGTCCACCAGCCTCTGCAACTTCAGAATCTCCCAAAAGTACAGTGTCATCACCAAAGAGCAACTTTAGATTATTTATCTTTTAACCTCAAACTTCTTCCAACACCCGCGCATTCACTTTTCTTACAACTCTATCTATAAATATATTGAACAATCATGGTGACATCACACATCCTTTTACTGGAAAATAATCTCCCTCTCTCCTACATATTCTAACCTGAGCCTCACTAATGAAGAAACTGTGCGAAATTGAGGTAATAATAGAACATGACCTGGTGCCGTCTGCCTTAATCATTGTACCCAACGATACCCTAGTTATGAGGCTTTATTTTTCTTTTGTAGTTTTTTTTTTTTAAACAGGGTTTGGCAAGGTTAAGGATCCCTAGGTTTATTGACAAGCTATTTACAGGTTAAGGATTCCTAACTTTATTGGCAAGCTAAGAGCTGTTACCTACATCAGCTCATTTGAAAGCATTTTTATTGTTATGAGACATACAAGTAAGGAACAGGATGAAGTTGGAGCCATCTGTGGGCCAGCATTTTCATTTGATCAACTGACTTTATCTCGTTGACATCATTATGCTGTACGAATGTGTTCCATACTCGAGTCATCCTGGGTATGTATGATCTCAGATGGAGTGATGTTCTGGAGAAGGGTAAAGCCAGAGTGAAGTTGCTGCTTTCTGCCCGTCTTGTGGCATAAAAGCTTGTTTCTCGCTGTCCTCGAAGTGGATCCAAGTGTGGTACTTTGACAATATTGGACTTGTACATAACAGTAAGGCCACCCACATCCATCCTGTGTTGAAGGCTCTGCTGAAATGACAGATCTATCCAGGATGAGTCCAGGCGAGAGATGAGACGTCTTGCTCTGTTCTCTACTCTGTCAAGAAGTCGCAGATGAGAGGGGGGGGGGGCAGACAAACCAAGAAAGTGGAGCATACTCAGGGTGTGAGCGTATTTGTGCCTCGTACAGGATCTTGCAACCCCTACTGTCAAGCAGATGCAAGATACGGCGAAGTGCTGTAAGCTTCCTGACTGTCTTGTTTGCAAGATTTACAACATGGTTCTTCATGGTTAGTTTGGAGTCAAATTTCACCCCAAGGATATCAACTTCTTCTCCAGGTGCCAACACCCTCCCATTCATCCTTACTACTGCACCAGCATTACCATCATAGTGCCTAGAGACGACCATCATTTGCGGTTTCTCTGGTGCAAATGTTACTGGCCATCTATTTCCCCAAGCTGATACAGCTCTTAGCTGGTGATTGATGTAGCTTAGTGCAGCTGGCATTTCTTCTCTTGGATAAGTGAATATCAGTGTACAGTCGTGTGCATATGCATGTGATTCTGGGATGAGATGAAGAAGGTCGTTGAAGTAGACATTCCATAACAATGGTCCCAGCACGCTTCCTTGTGGAACACTTGCCCAAATAGGGGCATTATTTCTGCTCTTTCTTAGTATTGTATTTATTTTCCCTTGCTGTATATAGTAGTTTGAGCCTAGCTAGCAGACTCTTGTTCTCAATTATCCAGGTGCTGAGATCTGTCTCCCATACATATATGCCAAATCATTAAAATGACGAATCACTTTTCTGTTTGGAAGACTAGAGAAATCTACCGTCGCTTCTCATCTGCACTTAACGTTTCCAGGAAGAGAAAAAAAACAGTGCTTTTTTCTGGAGAAATACTTAGCTGAACGAGTTTGTCATAGTTCATTCGGTTTTGTATATTCTAGCTTGAATGATAGCCTTCAAGAAATCATTAAATTGCTTGTATTATTATTATTATTATAATCATGGGGAGCGCTAAACCCGTAGGATTATACAACGCATGTGGGGGGGATGGAAGGCATTCAGAGTCAATTCAGGGAACCGGAGCACATATCCAATTCCCTAGATCAAGAGCCCCTCGCCAGCATCAAGGAACCTGCTTGTAGAACTGGTTAAATTTGGATTATTGAACTCAAACAAAATTTATAAAATGTTCGCATAGCTAATAGAGGTAACATAAATATCATAATTATACCCTTTTTTTGTATTTTTTTTTTTAGTTTTGCCTTTAGTAAGACTGATTATATTATCACTAACCACAAAATTAAGTTAGAAATTGTTGAGAATACGTAGAAATATTGAACGGACTAAATATTTTCTCAAAAGAATATTCTTTCTGACTCACGAAATCGTAATGACACGATTGCAAACAAACTATACCACGGGTGGGGCTAGAACCCGCGATCAGAGAGTCACAAAACTCCAGTGGCTGACGCGTCAGTCTAGAGTTTTGTGACTCTCTGATCACGGGTTCTAACCCCACCCGTGGAATGGTTAAAATTCTTTCTCTCAGATCTGGTACTAAATGATTATGACAACGAATTGTTAAGTCTGAGATTAAACTTTTTTTGAAACATGATAAAAAAAACGTGATGGTTTTGATCAATTTCTGGCCACTTACAGTTATGACCAGGAACTGTAATTAAAAACAGTTATTGATTAACAGAGTTGTGGTTCATACGTTGGACTGCGGGCGGCTGGCACTAACATCTTGATCGCTCGGGCCAGTAACCAGGGATCACAGAGACGGTGACCTCCGGTAGTGTCTCCAGGATTAAAAGCTGTGATGCTGGAAGGCATCAATAATTAATTCCAAGTGGACAAAGGTTTACCACAAAGATAAGATGGTATATTAAACTAAGTAAGAGCAAAAAATATTATTATAATAACTAAAAGGAGGCAAAATAGATTTTCTAAATCAAACTTGATAAATTTAGAATGTCTCGCGATTTATTGTCAGACACAAACACAGGAAGAACTTATGAAAACGCCGTTGTTATTATCTTTTGCTGAGTTTAGTAAAATAAATCAATAAATAAAAACCTTTGGTAGTGATTCATTTATATACAGAAAAGTTAAATATACTTAAAATATCTCCAGTCCTTTTTTCTGGATAAATTTTCGGATTCTTACATAAATCGTTCACAAAATTTTATACAGAAATTCGATAGTTTACACTTAGAAATTGTGAAAATGTTTAGTCTTGATGTTGAGTTTTCTTGTAACTTCCCATTAACAATGTTTCACAATTTCTAGAAATAAGCCAGATGCTAATCAAGACAATTTTTTCACTCTGTCTTAAAAACCATTGGTCTTACAGAACTGTTTCATCGAATGTTTTTCTTCTTTCGATGGACAGAATGGCCAGTCCTGTCAGCTATATTATATATTTTGTAAATGAAATATCTTGAGAGTGTATTCCTTTCGGAAACACAATGGCATATATTATTTAGATATGTAGATGACATTTTGTACGGCACGGAATGAAAATCAGGGAAAATTTGGTAATTTCTGCAAATAATTCGATAATTTAGTACCAAGTATCAAGTTCAAATTGAAAGGAAGGAAAGTAGTTCATTGCCTTTCTGGGACATCCTTATTATTAAGAGAACTACGTCTCAGGAATTTAAGGTGAGCCTACTCGTTCACGGAATTATTTTCATTATTACACCAATCATGATACACAGTTTAAAAAAGCGAAACATCAGGTTTGTTCTTATATGGTTTAGGTATCTGTTCCCCGAGATACTTACCCAGACTGGCTCCTACAACAGGCTAAGAAAATGACAAATATTGTTTTAAAAAGGCAAACATCCTCGTCAAAAAAAATAGATCACTGGTTATTCCAATTAATCATTCTTTTTACCTTCAACATTAAATATTTGTCCTTAAATTTTCACATGATGTTCACCTACTCTAAATAGGTAATATGCTGGTTAGTATAAGCTGCTGATCATCATCTTAGTAAGACTCGCGTTAAACACTTGTCCTGTTTCCTGATGAACCTAACCTAACCTATTTATGTAAGTCAAAGTGAAAACAATATTCTACAATTATAATTTTATATAAATAGGGAAAAATACCGTATATATATATATATATATATATATATATATATATATATATATATATATATATATATATATATATATATATATATATATATATATATATATATATATATATATATATATTTATATATATATATATATGCACAACAACCACTGTGAAAGAATAATGAAATCCCAAGGGCTTTCATTAAAATATTCAAGACAGTAGACCACGATGAAGAATATGATTGCGTAGACGGACTTCGATAATACATTTGGTAGAGTTTTACTCAGGAAATTGATAACAAAAGCAGCAGCACGAAAGTATCTAACCAAAACAGGACTTAATAATGGGTTCAAGATGGACAAATTTAGTTTTAGAAGGAATATCTGGAAGTAGTAGTTTGGCTGTAGAGTTGTGGATGTGTTTAACAATAGGCCTACTACATGCAGTGTTCATTCTAATGTTCTAATTGCATTCCCCATAGTTTAGGGCTTCCCGTGAGTTTAATAATAATCCGCACATTGCAATCAAAATATTTTCTTACATTTTTTCTTTTCTTTTTTTCTGCAAGATAGTTTGATTTTAACATGACGATGCCAATGTTGGGGATTGGTGACTACGGTAGCTGGCAGACAGTAGCTGCTGTCACCTTCTATCTGCCGAACAGCACCTTCAACTGGGGCAGATCACACCAGCAAGGAGCCTCGGACCGTACAAGCCTCTACAGGCGTTTTGAGACTTTCCTCAGTGGGTGAGTCCACTTTGTGTATTTGTCATAATGCACAAATAACCCGCACATAAAAGAGAGAAGTTTACGACGACGTTTCGGTCCGACTTGGACCACTGACAAAGTCGTCGTAAGCTTCTCTCTTTTATGTGCGGGTTATTTGTGTATCGTTCCAGTCACGGTAATGTGCCTTTTTGTTATTTATTTTGTCATAATGTATTGTATTCATGGGGAAGCGCTAAACCCATAGAGGTCATGTAACTCGTGGGGAATGAGGCAATTAGTTGTGATCAAAGGAATAGGAGGACAGCTCCATTTCCTTGAATGTAGAACCCTTCACTAAAAAAAATTTATATACCATACGGATGCGCTAAACCCATAGGGGATCATACAGTGACCGGGGAACAAAGTTTGATTCGAGAAAGAGGAATTTCTATTCATAATTATCCGAGAGCAAGGAGAGCAGGTCCAGTTCCTTGAGTGAAAATATCTTCGATAGCCACAACGCATCCCGTCCTGCAGTAAAAAAGGTTATTTTGTTAAAAGCTTAGTAGACACAGGACATATACACCGTCAAGTGTTTTAGAGTTATATTTGAACTTTATTTTAGGTATTAAAGTATTATTGACTGAAGGTAAACAGGTTACCTGCAGGCTTGATAACACTTGTGTAGTCGATATTCACTCCCTATCGTACCTGCTCTTGAAACTATGTATGGCACCTGCCTCCACAACTTCACCGAGATCATTATTCACTTCTTAACTACTCAGACTGAAGAAATATGTATGCATGTATTGAAACCCCCATTAACCAACCAACCAAGCTTAAGTAAACGTTATTTTGTGCAGTTTGGGCTACGACGGGCACGCGTGCACGCTGAGGACGCTGTGTGAGATAGCAGAGTCACCGTTCGAACACAGTTTCTACGGAGAAGTTGTCAACCTCATCTTGTCGTAAGCATTCCTTTTATATTACTCTCACCCTCTGAAGGTGCCTTGATATAGGTGAGGGGCTCTTCATCCAAGGAATTAGAGTTGTCATATTCTTGAATCGAAATTGAATGCCTCCCATTCTCCAGGTTCTCTATGACCTTTACGGAATTAGATCTTCCCGCCACACGATGCCCACGTTGGACTGTGTTACTGCTAGTATGAACAATTTAATTGATCAGGCCATCAATCAAGACCAAAGGTAGACTCCAAGTACAGGTGTTATATCTTGTATTCTTGGGGAAGTCAAAGAATCTGGAGAATAGGACGCAATCACATTTGATCCGAAGGAGATGATACCTCCAGTTCCGTTGATCAAGAGCTCATTAAGGAACCTTCCCTCCTTGAGGAGGTACTGGTGGGGAATCATTAAACCCATGAAACACCTACTGTTGTAGGGGAGATGGTCAGGTTTCATCCAAGGAAGAGGGTTTACAATTCCCTACTTAAAGAGTCCTTCACGCTCGTCATAGCACAACCTATGTGCAATGAGAAGTAAGTTTTTTATAAGTAAACGTAGGGTACCTGAAAGCCCTGAGATCAAGAGCCCTTCACATATATATATATATATATATATATATATATATATATATATATATATATATATATATATATATATATATATATATATATATATATGCAAAACAACCACAGGAGGAGTAGAGTGATAGCTATCATTCTACTCCCCCTGTGGTTGTTTTGCATCCTGTATCACTTGGTTTGCGATATTTCCGTAATATATATATATACATTATATATATATATATATATATATATATATATATATATATATATATATATATATATATATATATATATATATATATATATATATATATATGTATGTATATATATATATATATATATATATATATATATATATATATATATATATATATATATATATATATATATATATATATAGTATGTATATATTCTTTTCTCTGAGGATGAGGGTCCCTCTAACAGTTCTATAGGTGGTACCTAAAATATTTATCTATAATTTAGGGATCAGATTTTTGAGGGAAAAAGTTTAATCCGTAGTGCATTATACAGCATATGAAAAATAGGTGGCCGTCAGGTTTGATGCTATGGGGAGTCGTAAAGAAGGTGGCTCCAATTCCTTGGATTCCTTGGAAGATATCACAACACAGATCCGAACCTTTGCCTAGAAAAAATGAACTCTCTGGCATTTGAAGTCTGCTCAAGGCACATTCCATTAAGAAAAAGAATGAGAAGATATAAACTAGAAAGAGAGAGATGCTCCCTATGCAGGCAAAACCGAAGAATCACATAGCTGCTGAAAGGGGCCAATATATCTGAAATACGAAGGGAGGCACTGGTCAAAGAAATAGCAAATATCGAACTTAAGCTTAAGGAATCTTATAGGAAGCCAGAATCTCAGGAAGGACTTAACCATCAATGAAATTGAAAGAGACCCAAAATATTTCTTCTCTTATGCCAAATATAAGGAAAAAAAAACATCCAGTTTTGGGCTCCTGCTCAAACGATATGGGACCTACACAGATGACAGCAAAGAAATGAGTGAGATACCAAAGTCCCAGTATGACTCGGTGTTCAGTGAGCCATTAACCAGACTAAGGGTCGACAATCTAAATGGATTTTTTTATGATCAAGACCCAAAATCTGGTCATTTAATAAATCTCTGATATTTTCCTAACACCACAAGACTTCAAAAAGGCAATTAACGACATGTCCATGCACTCTGCCCCGGGCCCGAACTCATGGAATTCCGTGTTCATCAAGAGCTGCATGAAGCCCCTGTCACATGCCTTGAGCATTCTATTGAGAGGGAGCATGGACACAGGCGTCATCTCACACTCACTTAAAACAACACACATAGCACCACTCTACAAAGGTGGCAGTAAAGTAATTGCAAAGAACTACAGACCGATAGCACTATCCTATATAAAAATCTTTGAAAGGGTTCTAAGAAGCAAGATCGCCAACCACCTAGATACCCATCAACTCAGGGCAACACCGGTTTAGAGCAGGTCCCTCCTGCCTGTCTCAGCTACTGGATCATCTTTTTTTTTATATTTTATTTAAAACATTACACAATACAAAGAGTTATAAAGTATTATAAAATAGCCATGTTGCGGCTACATGCAAAAAGCTACAGTACATCCCTAACACATATAACAATACATCAACTTTGTGACAATAACATCTGTTAAAACAACTCACAACATGTGACATGAGACTGCTATGTCCATAAGAAGACTCGTGTTCACAACACAATTGACACTTAACCCCGCTAACTCACACACACACACACACATGAAACTTTAACTACATTTCCACCACTGAAAATTATAGGATTAATTCAGGAGTTCCTTGACTCATCACACCCCTCGAGGTGAGAGTATTTTCATCATCGAAGTACATGGTCACTACACACATACTACCTTAAAATAATTAAAACACAATGTAATGCTTCCTTTCCATATACACCTGTACACTACTACCAATGCAATGGTATGATCATGTACTACTTATATAGTGCATACTTCATTAATTTACCCCCCTAAGTATTTGCTGCACCAACATGGCGACATGTACTTAACCTAACCTTGACTAAATAAGCCAAAATAGACATTACATACACATTGGTGGAACAAACTCACCAAGACACAGATACATCAATGAACAAATATGACCATAAGGGACGCCTGACCCAGCAATACACAGTATCCACTCATCCAGGTGGATTTACAAACACGTATTTAATGTTTCCTTGACCAATCCAACTTGAAGAATCACGACTCCCTAAAAACCACATACATGCATAACGAATCTCCTTTAAACTCAACCCACACAACATAACTGTAATCCTGCTGTGAAACAGGTTATCACAGCAGAATAGAATCCACCAGACTGAATCAGAAGTAATAAAATACTTCCCATTATAGAAGTTCCTAGACCCACTAGTCTGCGGTCACATCTTTATATATATAATACGCCTGTAACTGCACGTGAGGGCCAGTACAACCACATTGGCCAATCAACATATCATACTCATTCGTCTTAAGACACAGCTCCTACGCCTCACTCTACACAGTGTTAGAGGCAAAGAACCCCCCCCACTCATATCTTATCCACTATTCACACTATTTCTTGAAGTCACGAGGCCAATATGAATGGTGTGCACAATCATACAGTCCTTGAATATGAAACTGGGCGTCACACTACTTTACCCAATCACACTGCAAGGCTGAACCCACCATGCTTCCTGATACACAGGACTACATACACACTACCCACCCACACCGACATATCACTACAAGCATGCTCAAACAGCTACAACGTTCACCCATCCTTACGCATCCTACATTCCACAGGTGAGTGCACCTACGTTTCATACATGGTGCCTACTCCCTCATCATGCAAACACCAGTCGTGCAACTTTGCATTCCATCCCATAAAAACCCCAAGGAGGCGACCCTGTTTCTACCCCTGACTTCCCCTCCCACAGCATCACTTCCATTCATACCCTCCCCCTCCCTCTTACAAAACCAATACAGCTCCTAACGTAAGTTCCATGTATCCCTTTGAAAAATCCTTCTCGTACCTCCCATAAATTTTCTTGTTACGACATATTGTTTTATGGAAAGCTGCCGCTAAACCCCACCTCACGAACCTTTTTCCTCGCATATATATATAATCAACCATAGTGTACCCCACATCCCTAAGAACACTCTCATCCCAACCCCCCACGTCCAGACTTAACGCTCTCAGCACAGAAATTCCCTTACCCCAATCCTATGTATCACCCTACTTTACCACCCCTTGACACTCTGCATATCCTCAGAAAAATATACTACACGAAACGCCGACTCCTCTCCACCACATAGCTCACGCTTCCCCCCCCCCCCTTCAACCACTCGTCTATCCCTTAGAACCGCACCCGACGGCAAAATGCAGTGCAAAACTATACATTACGTCATGTGCACGTAGTTGTAACCTCATCCTACTTAACCTATTTCATATACTTGTCCATGTATATATTAGGAAAATACCCTCTACAAGCGCCACAAACCTCCCCACTAACAATCAACACATCCCACCTATTTTGACCTTCCGCGGATCTCAAGCCCACGCCATAACCCTCAAAACGGTTTCACACTCATGCAACTCCACTTCTGTATACATTCGTTTCAATCTATCATGGATCCTAACCAGACCCCCCACCCACACCTTCCCTCATCACCTCCCTCTTGATGAAGACACATTTGACCCTCCGCTTTAAGTCCAGCAATCCCAACCTCCCCTTGACGCACAGGTAACATTACCACGTCCCTTTTAAGCTAATCACAGCCGGAACCCCACAAGCATTTAAAAATCCTTCTAAGTATGTCCGCTATCACCGTCCCTGTTAATGGGAACACGGCTGCCACGTGCCATACCTTACAATACAATAAGACATTAATAACAATGGCACGCTGCACAAGGGTCAAATGATAAGGCCTCAATGTTCCCAAGCATCCCTTAATCCTATCCACCAACCTAACCGAGTTTTCCACACGTGCCACAGCCAGATCGTCTGCATAGATAAGACCACAAATTTTTAACAAATTCACCTGCATCCTCACGACTGCACTACCCCACTCAACCCTCCCTGCCCAAGCTCCTAACCCATAATCATGGACCTTTCTGAATTCACTCTCATACCAGTTGCACCTGTGAGCATTTGTACTACCCTATCTAAGGTCTCCATTGACATCCCCTCCCTAACCAGAACAGTAGCATCATCTACATACCCAATTAATACTGGCCAAACTCTCCCAACACCACTCCCTTCTCCCCCCTATTGCACATATGCTGCTCCACCATTCTATAAAAGGGGTCCTGTATGCATGCAAACAATAGCTGTGACATAGGACATCCCTGTCGAAGTCCCCTACCCATTACAATCTTCCCACCCAATCTTCCATTAATCTGTACCCTCGCCTTTGCACTGTGATACAACGCATCTACCCACCCCACTATTTCTTCCCCAAATCCCCGTTTCCTGAGGATGGCTCTCAATGCTTCTTGTTCCACTCTGTCATATGCTCCCTGCCAGTCTAATGCCACCAAACCCCCCTCTTTTGCTTCCACAAAATCCCTTAGTAGCCCATGCCCCTCCACCATAGACCTCCCTGGCAACCCAAACTGAGTTTTCAATACTACCCGCCCCACTACGCACTTCAACATATTCCTCAAAATCTTTGCAAACAACTTATAATCCACGCATAACAATGAGATTGTCCGGTAGTCCTTAAGCATATGCTGCCCCTTACCCTTCGGTACCAAGACTTCGACAGCTGTTGCCTGCTTCTCTCCCAACTCTCCCTTCTCCTTCAATAAATTTAATAACCTAACCAAAAAACCCCTCATTAGCTTCCAATGCTGTTGATAAAACTCTGCCGGGAGTCCATCGACTCCCGGCGCTTTGCCCTTTCGCATTTCACTTAAAGCCTTCCATATTTCCCCCTCAATTATTTCCCCTCCCAATGCTTCTCTATCACTGTTTCCCAACTGACATATCATACTCCCACACACCTGTTCTAATACCCCAGCTCCTACCCTATCCCTGTGCCAATACTTTTCATACCACTTATCAGCAAAACACCCCCATTCCCTCTGTAGCTTGTAAGACATGACCCACCCTATACCCACCCACCAACTCATGAACCTCCAACCATGGAATAGCCCTCTGTCATTGCCTGTTGCAATACAACCTCTCACCCTTCCACCTCCGTATCTCACGCAGCTTCATCCTTGATTGCCCTTAATGATAATGTCATCCATAGGATAAGTACCCACCACCGCCCCTTCACATAAAAACCCCTTAACCTGTCCTCCAAATAGTTAGCAAGCCCATATTTCAAAGAACTGATTCGTTTCCCTTCTCTCACGTAATATTGCCTAATCTGTTCTTTAACCACGCCATCCCACCACTTCACCACATCCTCCATCCCATTTACCTCCTCACTTAACCCCTCCCACAGTGTTGTAAATCCTTCCAACCCCTCCTCATCACCCAACACACTCGTATTTAGCTTCCAGTATCCCCTAGAGATACCTGCTAGTGACTCCCACCCCACCTCTGCCACTACCGCTCGTTGATCCGAATAAGCTACTTCTATTGCTAGGAAAAACTTTAACGAGACCCCTTGAGATATATACAACCTATCTAACCTAGCCGCATAACCCCTCCTTACGAAAGTGTGCTCTACCTCCCGCGCCCCCCTCCAACCGCATCCCTCAACTGGATATCCCTCAAGAGGTCTCGTAAGGCCACCGACACGTGCCCCACCCCTTTTGGTTCCATGTCCGCCCTCCTAATAACACAGTTCCAGTCCCCACCAATGATGGCCACTGTAGGAAGACCACGTAAGAAGAAAACTAGGTCATCACATACAAATTCCTGCTTCACTTTCACATCGTTTTCTGCTGGTGCATACACACTTACCAAGGTTACCCTCTGCCCCATCCACCACCTGTCCACATGCCACACCCTTCCCCCTCCCCCATCACTTCATATCAACATAAACAGGCTCGCCTCCCTGATCAATAAGCTCACACCTCCTTTCAGAAGTGCAGATGGCAGAGTCATTACCTGAAACCCTGCCACCTCCAGCACTCTCCCCTCCTTGAAATTACGTTCCTGCAGAAACACTACATCCACTCTACATTTACACAGAAACATTCGAAACCATTCCTGCTTTACACTATCACACAGTCCATTCACATTCACAGTCATACACCTAAGGCCTCTTTATAGTTTCCAACCCTTCCTCCTCTCCTCATTCATCCCAGTGCCTCCTGCCCCAAATGGCCCACCACAGGGCTTCACACCATCCACCTTCCCCCCCTTTCTTTTGATGCAGGACATCGTCTTGTCTGACGCCGTTGCTCTCTTCCTCGTGATGCCCTCCACCGCCATGTTGTCTTCCGAGGAGCCGTCACAATGAACCTCAACCTCCACCGTTTTACGTTCCACAGAACACGGCGACACCTCTCTGTTCCTGCTGATCCCCTCCTCCTTCCCTATGCATGTCCCGGCACTCTTCTCCACTTGCAACTCGAAGGCTTTCCCCTACACGGATACTTCATCTTCCCCAGGCAGAGTAAAAGTTCTCAAGACCCCCTCTAGCTCATCCTCCAGTGCCATCACCTCCTCCTGCACACGCACATCTGCACTCGTCGCCGTCATAGTGGCTATTCCTAGCTCGACACAGCTTACGTCACGCAGTCACCAGGAGGGTATCCTCCACCGCATCACTCCACAGGCGCCCACTCCCTTGTTTGCTTGTGGGGCTCTCAATGACGGCTTCCACAGGTGACTGGTGCTTCACCAATCTGTGCCATCCCCCTCCTCTGTTTCAAACACGTCGCCGCCATATGATCGTACGCCCCACACAACCTGCACGTATGTCTTTGCCCAGCATAAGACCCAAGAATCTGCGTCCTGAACTCCTCCATCACGACGTAAGATGGGATGGGATGTCTCAGAGTCATTTTGAGGGAGAAGGTTCCCTCCAGAAGGCCCATGTACGCACCTGCCGCCCACTTGCCTTGGGTTGCCAGATGCACAGTACCATATGCCTCGAACACACTCCTGATGTCAGCCTCATCCGCCTCAAAGGGTACATTGCGCAACTTTACCCGCGTATAGTGTCGAGGTACGTCTATCAGACGCACCCTCACAGCAGGAGTTGCATCCAGACTCACATCCTAGAATCTAGTCACCAAAGCCTCATACACAGCCATCGAATTCAGTTTAACGAAGATTCTGAAGGCCCCATTCAGGGCTACACCATATACCTCGTCGTCCTGTATTCCATACATCTCTCTGATGATGGTCGGTAGTAACACTTGCGCCGTTGAGGGGGAAATCGCCCCACGAAGCAGCTCATTGCCGATGGTATTCACTCTACGCCTTACACTCAGCGCCATGTTGTTGCTATGGAGCTCGCCTGAGAACAGCGGAGGGGTGCAGAGCACAACCGCTTGTTCTCTCTGGGCTGGAATACTGCTGTACACTGTCTCCATCAAGGCAGGCGAAATTGCTGACCAGGATAGTGTACAAAGAACTTTCACGGCACACATAAGTGCGATAAAGCATTTAAATTACTGGGAACAGTTGAAATCCCATAATTTGTATTCCCTGGAATGTAGGCGAGAAAAATACATTATAATATACACTTGGAAAAATCTACAGGGATTAGTACCAAACTTGCATACGAAAATCACTCCCTACGAAAGCAAAAGACTTGGCAGGAGATGCAACATCACCCCATTGAAAAGCAAGAGTGCCACATGTACACTAAGAGACAACACAATAAGTATCCGGGACCCAAGACTGTTCAGCTGCCTCTCAGCATACATAAGGAGAATTACCACTAGACCCCTGACTGTCTTGAAAATGAAGCTGGAAAAGCACATAAAGTCAGTACCTGACCAGCAGGGCTGTGGTTCTTACGTCGGTTTACGTGTGGCCAGCAGTAACAGCCTGGTTGATCAGACCCTGATACACCACGAGGCCAGGTCTCATACCGAGCCGCGGGGGCGTTGATCCCCGAAACCCTCTCCAGGTAAGTCCTTTAAAAGCATCAAAGCGGCAGTTTAGACAGTAGGATTAACCTGTGCAGGTAGACTGCGGCATTATGACCCTATGTGCATCAGACAGGCGTCAAACCTAACACTTGCTTCACAAGATGCACTTAACCAGCGTGGGTTTCAACACTGCCTTGTTTACAATATTTTTGGTGTTTATATTCATGAGAAAGGGCTGAACCATATAGCGAGATAATCATGTTTGATTCAAGGAAGGGGAGGATTGCCCTCTTTCCTTGGAACAAGAGCCCTTTTCGAGCATCAAGGCAGTCTTAGAGGGAAATTATTCGTAGAGTTCTTAAGCCCTGTGTATTATTCAGTGCAGTCCTGTCTGGAGTGAGTATATCTATGCACTTTTCTTTTGTACTCAGAGCGTCGAAGAGTCCAGACGAGGAGTCTGTGTACGAGGAGTACATGAGAGCAGAGTACTACGGCAAGACTCACGGAGACTGTGATCGTCTTTACAGTGACTGTCCACACTCCGTCCTCGACAAGGTTTCACAAGCCTTCACCTTTTGAGTATCACGGAGAAACGCAAAACCCTTATGAGGCATAGAGCGTTAACAAAGCAAAAAAAAAAAAAAAGATTAGTAGAAGTTAAAATAACCAGGTTTGATCGAAGGAGTTGCTCAAATTTCTTGATTAGTTTGTCACTAACATGAAGGAATCGCATTTTAAAGGTCTGGTCGGCCAGATCTTTATGTTTCAAGTGATGAAACTATCAATTAAACTTCATCCACAAGACTAAAGTACATCAAGATCCTGGAAACGAGGTTCCTTCATTCTGGGTGAGGAAGGAGCTCTTGAGGGGAGCTGGGTGTCAGAAGCTCTTGAGGGGAGCTGGGTGTCAGAAGCTCTTGAGGGAAGCTGGGTGTCAGAAGCTCTTGAGGGGAGCTGGGTGTCAGAAGCTCTTGAGGGGAGCTGGGTGTCAGAAGCTCTTGAGGGGAGCTGGGTGTCAGAAGCTCTTGAGGGGAGCTGGGTGTCAGAAGCTCTTGAGGGAAGCTGGGTGTCAGAAGCTCTTGAGGGAAGCTGGGTGTCAGAAGCTCTTGAGGGGAGCTGGGTGTCAGAAGCTCTTGAGGGGAGCTGGGTGTCAGAAGCTCTTGAGGGAAGCTGGGTGTCAGAAGCTCTTGAGGGGAGCTGGGTGCCAGAAGCTCTTGAGGGAAGCTGGGTGTCAGAAGCTCTTGAGGGGAGCTGGGTGTCAGAAGCTCTTGAGGGGAGCTGGGTGTCAGAAGCTCTTGAGGGGAGCTGGGTGCCAGAAGCTCTTGAGGGGAGCTGGGAGATTAGCAGTATGCATGATAGCTACCAGAAGTGCGTATAATTGCTAGGAAAATATTACATCTTATAAGCATACATGTATCACACTGTCCCAAAACATCCTGTGTATCCAACAAAGGATTTAGTTACTGTATATATTAGCCCCTCAAAGGAAGATTCCTTGACGTTGCTGAGGGGCTCTTGATCTAGGGAATTGGATCTGTGCTCTAGTTCCTTGAACTGAGCCTGAATACCTTCAATTCCCCCCTTCCCCTACAGGCGCTGCATAATCCCTATGGATTTAGCGCTCCCCATGATTATAATAACATACAGTAGCAGCAGCACAATGGTGTCATTGAAAATAGGGAAGAGGGAGCACATGCCCTTAGAGATGACCTTTGGAAAGGGAAGTTAGAACATACTCTGAGCATTGTTACTTACCGAGGTGGGAAATGACATTTAACGGAGACCCTTGTGGGTTTAGCGCTTAGTTTTGACAAATACATTTAATGGAGAGCGCGATAAACTCATAGGGTGTATATAGGGAATAAAGGAATAACAGACAATCAGGTTCGAATCACTGAATATCCAGGTTCATTGCCCTCGATCAGGAGTCCCCCACCAGCGTCAAGGAACCTATCTCAAGGGAAGGAAATGTAAAGGAAATGACTCAATAGAAAATGGGAGGCAAACCAAAGGAAACTAGTCTAATGGTGGAGATTAAAATGACTTAAAATTATTATTTTTATAATCAAGGGGGAAAGCTAAACCTGTAGGATTATGCAGTGCCTGTGGGGAGGATGTGGTAGGTATTCAGGCTTAATTCAGGGAACTGGAGCACAGATCCAATTCCGTTGATCAAAAGCCCCTCAAAATGACTTAAAAAGGACTATGAAAATAAGCTTCACTAAAGTCAGAAATTATTCTATAGGTTGCATTATTATTATAATCATAACTAAATGCTAAACCCATAAGGGTCATACAACACTGCAGGGCAGGGTGTGCTAATGGTCGTTCTTCAACTCTATATATCCTTGGTTAGGCCTCATTTAGACAATGCTGCTCAGTTCTGGTCACCGTATTACAGAATGGATATAAATGCTCTGGAAAACGTAAAGAGGAGGATGACAAAGTTGATCCCATGTATCAGAAATCTTCCCTATGAGGATAGACTGAGGACCCTGAATCTGCACTCTCTAGAAAGGCGAAGAACTAGGGGGGATATGATTGAGGTGTATAAATGGAAAGCAGGAATAAATAAAGGGGATGTAAATGGCGTGCCGATAATATCTAGCCAAGACAGGACTCGCAGCAATGGTTTCAAGTTGGAAAAATTAAGATTCAGGAAGGATATAGGAAAGCACTGGTTTGGTAATTGTGGATGAGTGGAACAAACTCCCGAGTACTCTCATAGAAGCTAAAACGTTGTGTAATTTTAAAGTAACTTAAATACATGAGTGGGTGTGAGTTGGACCTGACTAACTTGTGCTACTAGGTCAGATGCCCTGCTCCTTCCTTAAGTGAATGTGACCTGACTAGGTGCGTCATTGGTCTAAGCCAGGAGGTGACATAGACCTGCGTTGTATGGGCCAGTAGGCCTGCTGCAGTGTTCCTTCTTTCTTACGTTCTTATGCTTGATCAGAGACTAGTGACGGTGAAAGATGTAACTGAGAGAGAGTTAGTAAGGACGGTGAGGAGTGCTAAAGGAAGTATAATCAAGACAGAGTGAATACGAAGAAAAAAGAGACGGAGTAAACAGGGGAGACAACCACAATCTACACAAATAACCCGCACATAGAAGAGAGAGGCTTACAACGACGTTTCGGTCCGACTTGGACCATTTACAAAGTCACCTTGTAAATGGTCCAAGTCGGACCGAAACGTCGTCGTAAGCTCCTCTCTTTTATGTGCGGGTTATTTGTGTGTTGTTCCTGTCACGGTATGGTGCCTTTTTTTTTGTTATTAATGGACCTCTACTAACTTCCGTTACCATCCTGTATGTAGAGGATAGTGAAGGTCATGACAGCGGACAAAATATCGGAGACAACAGGCATCACGCCGATCGTGTAAATGATGCAACATTCGCTTCTGCATATAGGCTCTCGACAGGAGAGGAACGAAAAGCATCTAGACACAATCGTAATTCATGATGATGAATGGGATCAAGAATATATCTGGTCGCCATAATCTAGTTTCGATAAGATTAGAGCCGAATGAAGTCGAAGGAGAGTTCGTCGATTCTCCTCCCCCCCCCCAGAAAGATGAGCGAGGGTTTTAAGGAGGTTCAGCCGGCTATGGCAGGCTGCTTTCAAGGAGGTAATGTGAAGTTTCCAGGACAGCCGACGATCAAACAGAAGTCCAAGAAATCTGACCGTATCACGTTCAGGGATACGGGAACCATACAAGTACAATGTAGTATCAGAAACAACAGAACGTCTGGTGAAAGTAATTTGGTGCATTTTAACACCAAATTTAAACCCATGAGTAGTGGCCCAATGGGAAACTTGGTTGACAGCATTCTAGAGTGAGATTGTTACTAGGCGGCAGTCAGCGCCTTCACAAGCTATAGCAAAGTCATTAGCATAAAGTGATGACCAAATATTACATGGAAGAACAGAGGCCTGATCATTTATAGCAAGGAGAAAAAGTGTGGTGCTAAGTACACATGCCTGAGAGACACCCTCAGCTTGGAAAATGTCCAGGGAAAGCAAATTATTAACCTGAACATGGAAGTTTCTCTCAGATAAGAAGTTTTTAAGAGAAAGTGGCAAATTGCCTAGGAGGGACAAAGAATGAGCTTGGGCCAAGATGTTACATCTCCAAGTAGTGTCATATGCTTTTTCAAGATCAAAAATAGACTACGATAACTGAGTGATTACTAGCAAAGGCATTACGAACATTGGTATCTAAGCAGAGTACGGCGTTAACAGTTGAGTGGCCCTTACGAAAGCCAAGTTGACTAGTGGAGAGACTGTTGTGTGTCTCTAAATACCACACTAAACGTCTATTTACTAGACGTTCCAGAAACTTGCAAACTGCACTATTAAGAGCAATGGGTCGATAGTGTGAGGCATCATGGCCAGAAGTACCTGGTTTACGAAAAGGCAGAACAACTGTTTTCCATGGAAAGGGATTATTATTATAAACAAAACTAAGCTCTAAACCTACCAGGGTCATACACCACTGTTCCCATGCACCGGAAAACCCCCCGTGCATGGGATATAAGAGGATTACGAGAGCTCACGAACGTAAATGCTGAAGCATACTAATACGAATGCTGTCAAGTCCAGCTGCTGACGATCGGCAAGCGAAAAGTATTGACTTTAAGTTCTAGAAGCGTAAAAGGCACATTATAAGACTTCTCTGCTAGAAGAACAGTCTAAAGGCGGTAACTCTAGCAGAATTGGAGGAAAGAAACAAGGGGCATAGATAGAGCCCCTGAGAGATACGGACAACTTCAATAGCATCATCGACACCATGCCCCTCTCTTCTAGGGTAGGGTAGGTGCCTGAGCCCGAGCTTGCAGCTCACAAGACTGTCATTCCCATTAGCCCCCTTGGGGCGGGGATGGCAGACCAGAGAGGCCTAGCTTCTCCCTACGAGCCCCGTGAGGGCTGGGAATGTGGCTAGGCCGTGGAACAGTTAGTCCTAAAGCTGAGGAGGTACACCTCCTCCCATGGCAGACATTAGTCTGAGATACTCCCCAGAAAGGGAGCGAAGGCCGGGCCACCTCTTGGAAAAGGCCCGGGTCGGGAAAGTACCGGCGAATCAAGAAGAAGAAGAAGAACTTCAAATAGGGTTTGCAGTACTAACACCGGCAACCCTAAAAACGTGAACGTGAAGGGATAGAAAAATCCCGCTAACAAGTGCGTTTTGCTTCGCGGACTGTACGCCGGGCAACCGCCCTCACCTGCTTAAAATGAAGGAGTCGCTCTGTGGTCCTTTTGTAACGATAACGGCCTTACGCAGCACATTTCAGACGCACTGCACGAGCACAAGTAGGAGACCACCAAGACATGCATTTCTGAGAATGCCTACTCGAGGGACTGTATTTAGAACATCGGTCAAAACAGACGTCAAAAATAGTTGTAATAGCTCACTAAAAACGGTTTGACTTGAGTAAAGAGCCCAATTCGCCCGTTCAAACTGCCAACGTAGGCCACGAGGAGGGTGAGAATATGAATGGGAAGTAGGATAGGAAAATGATCACTGTCATGGAAATCTGGGAGCACAGACCAGGTAAAGTCGAGTGCAGTTGGAGAGAGATCTATGCAAAGAGAGTTTGAGTGCGAGGGTTAAAATGATTGGGAGTATCCGTATTTAAAACATGGAGAAGAGAAATGAATGAACCTCTAACTGACAGAAAAGAGTCACAGTGAAACCCTTCCAGAGAATACGGTAGCCCTCTCTAACCTCTCTTACCAATCATAAATCTAAATTTTGCTATATCTCTAGAGGTAATTAACCATGTTAAGCATCTCTTATGCGCTGTTCCCATACTATTGTCCCCAGATTATTCAAAACCATTTATTTTATATTTATTGTTAAACACATCGGCCGATTCCAACCAAAGCAGTGGCCTGAAAAAGAAAAAACTTTCATCATTCACTTCATCACTGTCTTGCCAGAGGCATGCTTACACTACAGTTACAAAACTGCAACATTAACACCCCTCCTTCAGAGTGCCAGCACTGTACTTCCCATCTCCAGGAATCAAGTCTGGCCTGCCGGTTTCCCTGAATCCCTTCATAAATGTTACCTTGCATACACTCCAACAGCACGTCAAGTCCTAATAGCTTGCTGGAAGTCCAAGTCCCTCGCACACTAAACCTCTTTTACCCCCTCACTCCAACCTTTCCTAGGGCGACCCCTACCTTGCCTTCCCTCCACTACAGATTTATGCACTATCGAAGTGAATCCATTTCTTTCCATCCTCTATACATGTCCAAACCATCTCAATAACCCTTCCTCAGCCCTCTTGATAATATTTTTGGAAATCCCACACCTCCTCCTTGTCTACAAACTACGGATTCTCTGAATTATATTCAAGCCAAACATTGCCCTCAGACACGACATCTCCACTGCCTCCAGCCTTCTCCTTGTTGCAACATTCACAACCCATGCCTCACACCCATACAAGAGCGTTGGTATAACTATACTCTCATACATTCCCCTCTTTGCTCTCGTGGATAAAGTTTTTTTGTCTCCACAGACTCCTCAGTGCACCACTCACCTATTTCCCGTCGTCAGTTCTATGATTCACCTCATCCTTCATAGACCCATCTGCTGACACGTCCACTCCCAAAAATCTGAACACATTCACCTCCTCCATACGCTCTCCCTCCAATCTGATATCCAATCTTTCGTTACCTAATTTTTTATCCTCATCACCTTACTCTTCCTATATTCTTTTAATTTCCTTCTTTTACATACCCTACCAAACTCATTAACCAACCTCTGCAACCTCTCTTCAAAATCTCCCAAAAGCACAGTGTCATCAGCAAAGAGCAACTGTGACAACTCCCACTTTTTGTTAGATTCTTCATCTTTTAACCCCTCACCTCTTGCCAATACCCGAGCATTCATTTCTCTTACAACTCCATCTATAAATATATTGAACAACCATGAAGTAATCACACATACCTGTCTAAGGCCTACTTTTACTGGGAAATAATCTCCCTCTTGTCTACATACTCATTATCCTCGTAAAACCTTTTCACTGCTTTCAGTAACCTACCTATTATTCCATACATTTGCAACATTTGTCACATTACCCCCTATCCACCCTATCATATGCCTTTTCCAAATCAATAAATGCCACAAAACCCTCTTTACACTTATCTAAATACTGTTCACCTATATGTTTCACTATAAACACTTGGTCTACACACCCTCTACCTTTCCTAAAGCCTCCTTGTTCATCTGCTATCCTACTCTCTGTCTTACTCATAATTCTATCTATAATAACTCTATCATACACTTTACCAGGCACACTCAACAGACTTATTCCCCTATAATTTTTACGCTCTTTTTTGTCCCCTTTGCCTTTATACAAAGGAACTATGCATGCTCTCTGCCAGTCCCTAGGTACCTTACCTTCTTCCATACATTTATTAAATAAAAACGCTAACTACTCCTAAACTATACCCCCACCTGCTTTAACATTTCTATCTTTATCCCATCAATCCCGGCTGCCTTACCCCCTTTCATTTTACCTACTGCCCCACGAACTTCCCCCGCACTCACAACTGGTTCTTCCTCACTCCTACAAGATGTTATTCCTCCTTGCCCTATACACTAAATCACAGCTTCCCTATCTTCATCAACATTTAACAATTCCTCTAACTCTCCATTTAATAGCTCTTCTCTCCTATTTTTAAGTAATAAATCCATTCTTTCCCTAGACTTTCTTAGTTTATTAATCTCACTCCAAAACTTTTTCTTATTTTCAAAAAAATTTGTTGATAACATCTCACCCACGCTCTCATTTGCTCTCTTTTCACATTGCTTCACCACTCTTTTAACCTCTCTTTTTCTCTCCTTATACTCCTCCCTCCTTTCGTCACTTGTACTTTGTAAAAACCTCTCATACGCTAACTTTTAATCCATTTATATAAACATTAAAATCACGTAATAAGAGGAGAAATATACAAAGAGAAGACTGTATACCGCTTGTTCAAGCAGATGAGTGCTGAAATACAATGCAGCGTAGTATGAACAAAGTTCTGAGAATGTAGTATACCGTTGCGCACAAGAAGTGTACTTTCATTAAAAATCCCATCGGGAAAAGGATCCGATGAATTCGATATGATATATTCCGAGACGGGACGGATAACAGCAGAGTGCAATTTTGGTTCTTGTAGCCGGTCATAATTATTATTATTATAATCAAAAAGAGTAACCAGACACAAACAGAAAAAAAACTGTACAAGCAACACCTGAGGCCACAAATATTCCACTGTAAGTCATGATTTGCGAATAGAAGTATATTAGTAACATGAAGCTGTAGGTGTCTATGGACTAGTGGGGATAATGAAGTCTACTTTCGGAGGCAGCGGGAAATTAGTAAGGAGCAGAGGATTGGAACGCTGCGAAGAAAGGCGCTGTGTAGAAGGTTACGGTGTGAAGGATTAATGGGAGGTGGATTGGTATCCATCAATGGTTTTTGTCGCCCCTAGAAATGCAGAGATGGCTTCAGTTGTTTCAGATGACGGGAAGCTGCAGGCAGTATGAACATAAGAACATGAGAAAGAAGGAACACTGCAACAGGCCTACTGACCCAAGCGAAGCAGGTCCATGCCACCTCCCCCCCATCCCGGCCGAGAACAATGACCACCTAGTCAGGTCACTTCCTCTTAAGGAAGGAGCACGGCACCAAACCTTGTAGCCCAAGCTAGTCAGGTCCAACTCACACCCACCCACACACACTCATGTATTTATCCAACCTATTTTTAAAACTACACAACGTCTTAGCATCTATGACAGCACTCGGGAGTTTGTTTCGCTCATCCACAACTCTATTACCAAACCAGAACTTTCCTATATCCTTCCTGAATCTGAACTTTTCCAACTTGAAGCCATTGCTGCGAGTCTTATCTTGGCTGGATATTTTCAGCATGCTATTTTCATTCCCTTTATTTATTCCTGTTTTCCATTTATACACCTCGATCACATCCCCCCTAATTCTACGCCTTTCTAGAGAGTGCAGATTCAGGGCCCTCATTCTATCCTCATAGGGAAGATTTCTCATACGTGGGATCAACTTTGTCATCCTCCTCTGTACGTTTTCCAGAGCATTTATATCCATTCTGTAATATGGTGACCAGAACTGAGCAGCATAATCTAAATGAGGCCTAACCAAGGATATATAGAGTTGGAGAACAACCTGAGGACTTCTATTATACTTCTTTATACTTCTAGTTATGAAGCCAAGAATTCTGTTAGCTTTATTGCGAACACTTATGCACTGTTGTCTTGGTTTTAGATTACTGCTAACCAGAACCCCTAAATCCTTTTCACAATTAGTAGTATTAAGATCTACACTATTCAGTTTATAAGTAGCATGGTTATTGTCCTGTCCAACATTTAGCACTTTGCATTTGTCTATATTAAACTTTATGTGCCACTTCTCCGACCATTGCATCAGTATTCAAATCATCCTGGATTGCTCTAGTGTCCTCAATAGAATGAATTGGACGGCCTATTTTGGTGTCATCAGCAAATTTGCTTATGTCGCTATTTATTCCCTCATCTATATCATTTATGTAATTTGCGAACAACAAAGGGCCCAACACTGACCCCTGTGGAACACCGCTTGTGACGTGCCCCCATTCTGATTTCTCCCCATTTATACAAACTTTCTGCTGCCTATTTGTCAGCCACGCCTCTACCCAGGAAAAAAATCCTCCTCCTATTCCGTGTGCCTTAAGTTTCCTCAAAAGTCTCTGATGTGGAACTCTATCGAAAGCCTTACTGAAGTCCATATACACAATATCATATTCATTATGAACATCAAAATGGTATACAATACCGACAGGTTGGTAGGTAAGACACATAGGCAACAGTTAGGCAACTTTATTCCGAAACGTTTCGCCTACACAGTAGGCTTCTTCAGTCGAATACAGAAAGTAGGCAGGAACAGTAGAGATGTGAAGACGATGTAATCAGTCCATCACCCTTGAAGTCGTAGAATCTGAGGATGTCAGTCCCTCGGCCTGGAGAAGTTCAGTTCCATAGTCAGGAACTATCTGAAGATCAAGCGACAGTGCGGAGACTTAAATACTGTCGGAAGGAGAGGTGCAGAGTAGTAGTAGTAGCAGTGAGAGTGTAGCCACTGAGAGGTCAGGTCCCTCTCAGATCCAATAGTTCTCACTTGAAAGGGTTGTCAAAGGCGTTTTCTGTACCAAGAGGCCATGTGTTGCAGTGTCTGACAAGATGAACATCAAAATGGTATACAATACCGACAGGTTGGTAGGTAAGACACATAGGCAACAGTTAGGCAACTTTATTCCGAAACGTTTTGCCTACACAGTAGGCTTCTTCAGTCGAATACAGAAAGTAGGCAGGAACAGTAGAGATGTGAAGACGATGTAATCAGTCCATCACCCTTGAAGTCGTAGAATTTGAGGTTGTCAGTCCCTCGGCCTGGAGAAGTTCAGTTCCATAGTCAGGAACTATCTGAAGATCAAGCGACCGTGCGGAGACTTAAATACTGTCGGAAGGAGAGGTGCAGAGTAGTAGTAGTAGTAGTGAGAGTGTAGCCACTGAGAGGTCAGGTCCCTCTCAGATCCAACAGTTCTCACTTGAAAGGGTTGTCAAAGGCGTTTTCTGTACCAAGAGGCCATGTGTTGCAGTGTCTGACAAGATGAACATCAAAATGGTATACAATACCGACAGGTTGGTAGGTAAGACACATAGGCAACAGTTAGGCAACTTTATTCCGAAACGTTTCGCCTACACAGTAGGCTTCTTCAGTCGAATACAGAAAGTAGGCAGGAACAGTAGAGATGTGAAGACGATGTAATCAGTCCATCACCCTTGAAGTCGTAGAATTTGAGGTTGTCAGTCCCTCGGCCTGGAGAAGTTCAGTTCCATAGTCAGGAACTATCTGAAGATCAAGCGACAGTGCGGAGACTTAAATACTGTCGGAAGGAGAGGTGCAGAGTAGTAGTAGTAGTAGTGAGAGTGTAGCCACTGAGAGGTCAGGTCCCTCTCAGATCCAACAGTTCTCACTTGAAAGGGTTGTCAAAGGCGTTTTCTGTACCAAGAGGCCATGTGTTGCAGTGTCTGACAAGATGAACATCAAAATGGTATACAATACCGACAGGTTGGTAGGTAAGACACATAGGCAACAGTTAGGCAACTTTATTCCGAAACGTTTCGCCTACACAGTAGGCTTCTTCAGTCGACAGTTGCCTAACTGTTGCCTATGTGTCTTACCTACCAACCTGTCGGTATTGTATACCATTTTGATGTTCATCTTGTCAGACACTGCAACACATGGCCTCTTGGTGCAGAAAACGCCTTTGACAACCCTTTCAAGTGAGAACTGTTGGATCTGAGAGGGACCTGACCTCTCAGTGGCTACACTCTCACTACTACTACTACTACTCTGCACCTCTCCTTCCGACAGTATTTAAGTCTCCGCACTGTCGCTTGATCTTCAGATAGTTCCTGACTATGGAACTGAACTTCTCCAGGCCGAGGGACTGACAACCTCAAATTCTACGACTTCAAGGGTGATGGACTGATTACATCGTCTTCACATCTCTACTGTTCCTGCCTACTTTCTGTATTCGACTGAAGAAGCCTACTGTGTAGGCGAAACGTTTCGGAATTAAGTTGCCTAACTGTTGCCTATGTGTCTTACCTACCATCATATTCATTACCATGATGTACCTCCTCAAACACCTTAGCGAAAAAGTTAGTAAATTCGTAATACAGGATCGCCCCTTAGTAATACTGTGTTGAGATTCATTTAACAATTTATTCCTATCAAGATGGCTACGAATTGCCTCAGCAATTACTGATTCCATAAATTTTCCCACTATGGAGGTAAGGCTTATTGGTCTATAGTTCGAAGCTAAGGACCTATCACCTGCCTTGTAAATAGGTATTACATTTGCCATTTTCCACTTATCAGGCACTATGCCAGTGTGTAGTGATATGTTAAAAAGATTAGCCAAAGGTATGCTAAGTTCCTCTTTGCATTCCTTTAAAATCCTTGCAAACAATTCATCAGGGCCTAGGAATTTGTTAGATTTTAATTTCTCTATTTGTCTGAGGACCATGTCACTAGTTACTGCAATCGTACATAGTTTATTACCATTCTGTTCTGCATAATTTATTATTTCTGAAATTTCGCTAGTATCTTCCTGAGTAAAGACTGAGAGGAAGTAAGAATTGAAAATTTCACACATATCCCTATCACTGTCAGTGATCTGACCAGAGTTTCTCTTAAGTGGGCCTATCTTGTCTCTAATCTTACTTCTGTATACCTGATAGAACCCTTTTGGATTGTCTGCATCGCTCTAGGGCCGTGTAGACCTCCTGCGCAAACGCACTTCAGTTCCCTGACTGCAGTAGAGTGAGGTGGTGCTTGTCACGCCTCTGTCGTCAGCCCAGGAGAACTACCATTAGTCAACATGGCGTTCAGTTATAGACGCAGGATTAACACTGTCGGCGTTGAACTTCTCAGTGGGGCAATAACGCCAGCTTCAGCCCAGGTATTACTACCTAAAATCATCAGAGACACGTATGGCATTCAGGATGGAGAGTTGTACGGAGTAGCATTGAACGGAGCACGTAGATTTTTTGTGAAACTGCTCTCAGCAACGGTTTATGAGTCGTTGGTCAACCGTTTTCAGGACGTAAGTCTTGATGCAACACCAGCTGTGCGTGTGAGGATGATCGATGTATCCAGACATTATACATGGATTAAACTGCGTAATGTGCCCTTTGAGGCTGATGAGACAGATATCAGAAAAGTTTTTGAGGAATACGGAACTGTTCATTTGGCCCAGCATGGTAAGTGGGTGACGGGTGCCTACACAGGTCTGCCAGAGGGCACTTTTAACCTGAAAATGACATTGCGACACCCCATACCGTCTTACGTGTACCTAAAGGAATTCAGGACACAGGTCATGGTGTCATACGCCGGGCAAAGGCGTACATGCCGACTATGTGGGGAATATGATCACATAGCGGCGGAGTGTGGGAAGCGGCAACGAGCTCCTGGCCCAGGGGCGGAGACATCCGCTTCTACACCGGGGGAACCAGGTGATGATCAACGACGTGAAGGAGGGCGTGGTCGTCTATGGAGTGAGATAGTGGATGAGGCGCATTAGGCTGGGGGAGAGGGTGAGGCCCTTGACCAGTTACCTGGCCCAGAGACACTTCCAGTGGATCGGGTTGAGCAAAAAGTACAGGAGGAAGTGTTGGAAATTGAGGAGGAATTAGCCGAGGTTCTGAAGTCCTTGTCACCGCCTGAGGAGGTGGCTGTTCCTGGAAAGGTGGTAGAAGACGAGGTGAAGGCTGTGGTGCATCAACAACAGAACTATTCGGACAACGGGAGTGACAGCGTGACTGAGGTGTCACCGAGATCATTGCCACTGTGTACAGTGGAGGTTGAGGTACATTGTGAGGCATCCCCAGACCAAGCCATGGAGGATGCGCCTGTCACAAGAAAGAGAGCCGCTGCATCGGATTCAGATGATGTCCTAACGCCAGCGCAGCAGACTGGGAAGCAAATATGGGCAGAAGGTGAAGGTAGTGGTGGCCATGACAGGAGGCACCGAAAGAAGGGGGGGGAGAGAGGGAAGTGTGCAGGTGACAAGTGGTCCCACACGTTCTTGTGCCCATCGGAAGAATGAAGAGAGGAGGCAGGGGTGGAAACTTTAATAGGCCTCCGGTGTATGACAGTAAACGTTAATGGTTTGTGTAATAGTGTAAAGAGAGAATGGTTTCGAATGTTTCTGAATAAATTTAGAGTGGATGTTGTGTTCCTTCAGGAGCACAATTTTAAGGAGGGTAGGGTGTTGGAGATGGAGGGGTTTCAGGTGGTAACCCTGCCATCTGCCCGTTTGAAAGGAGGGGGTGGATATATTAATTAGGGAGGCGAGCCCGTTTGTTTTGCAGAGAAGTGAGGGGGGGAGGGGGAAGGGTGTTGCACGTAGATGGTTTGTGGATGGGAAAACGTGTGGCCTTTATTAGCGTATATGCGCCTGCAGAGAATAACGTACAGGTGAAGCAGAGTTTGTGTGTGAGGACCTTGTGTTTTTTTTCCGTGCATTACCGGAGGTGGCAATAGTAGGAGGTGATTGGAACTGCGTCATTAGGAGGGCTGATGTGGAACCGAAAGGGGCAGGTTATGTGTCGGTGGCCCTACGAGATTTATTGAGGGATATTAGGTTAAGGGATGCATTCGAGGGGGGGGCGTGGGAGACAGAGCATACATTTGTTAGGAGAGGGTATGCAGCGAGGTTAGATAGAGTGTATCTTTCTCATGGGGTTGTAGTGAGATTTTTCAAAACTGTTGAAGTAGCATGGTCGGATCATAGAGCAGTATTGGTGGAGGTTGGGTGGGAGGCGCTTGCGGAAATATACAGGAGTTACTGGAAATTAAATATAAGTGCATTGAGTGATGAGGAGGGGTTAGAGGGATTTTCTGTCCTATGGAAGGAGCTTAGCGAGGAGGCACAGGGAGTGGAAGATGTCGTACAATGGTGGGATTGTGTAGCCAAGGAAAGGATTAGGAAATATTATGTGGAGGTGGGCAAACGTATAAATGATTTTAAATATGGGCTTTCAAATTATTTAGAGGATAGGTTAAGGGGCTGTTATGGGAAGGGGGCTGTGGGGGGCAACTATCCTATGGATGAAATTGTCGAGGTCAAGGGGAGACTGAGGGAGTTACAAAATGAGAGGTTTCAAGCGGTAAGGGTGCAGGCAGGGGTAGAGGAGGTGCTTTGGGGAGACAAACCATCGGCGTGTGTGTTGCGACGTCAAAAACGAAGACAGCAGGTTACAGCTATTCCGAGGTTAGAGGTACATGAGATGGCGGGGGGTTATAGAATGGGTCAGGAGATACTAACTACGAAAGGAATGTGTGCGTATGCGGATAAATGGTATGAAGGGTATTGGACAAGTGGGAAGGTGGGGAATGTGGATTTAGAGAAGGTGTGTGAGTATGTGACGTGCAATTTAGGGAATAGTGATAGAAAGGCTTTAGGGGGGGTAATAACGGAAGAGGAAATAGAGTTGGCTTTAAGGGGAATGAGGAAGGGCAAAGCACTGGGAATAGACGGTCTCCCGGCTGAATTTTATCTCCAACATTGGGAGGTGATAAGGGGTTTCATGGGTAGGTTATTTAATCAGATGAAGGAGAAGGGTGTGATGGGGGACAAGCAAGCAACAGCAGTTGTAGTGTTGGTCCAGAAGGGTAAGGGGTAGCACACCCTCAAGGAGTACCGTGCCATATCTCTGTTATGTACTGATTATAAGTTGTTCGCTAAAGTCTTGGGTAATCAGTTTAAATGTGTGGTAGGGAGAGTGGTTTCGAAAACGCAGTATGGTTTGCCTGGAAGGTCGATGATTGAGGGTCATGGAATGCTGAGAAGTTTTGTGGAGTCAAAAGGGGGGGGGAGGGAGGGCAGCGTTGTTGACTTTAGACTGGCAGGGGGCCTATGACAGGGTGGAAAGGGGAGCATTGGGAGCTATACTTAGGAGGCAGGGTTATGGGGAAGAAATAGTTAATTGGGTAACCACGTTGTACAATGGAGCCAAGATGAGGGTACAGATTAATGGATGCTTGGGGGAGGAGATTGTAATGGGTAGAGGACTTAGGCAGGGGTGTCCCATGTCACAAATGTTGTTTGCGTGCATTCAGGACCCCTTCTATAGAATGGTTGAACATTGTGTATGTGACACGAGTGGAGGTATGGGGGGGGTCGGGAAAGTGTGGCCGGGAATAATAGGATATGTAGACGATACAACAGTCCTGGTTCGAGAGGGGATGGCGTTGGGTGTTTTGGATGATGTTGTGCAACAGTTCGGAAATGCAACAGGGATGCAGGTAAATAGAGAGAAGTCAATGATCATGGGGTTGGGTGATTGGGTGGGGGGGGGGGAGATGTAACGTTGTGAGAAAACAAACGGTGTCTTTAAAAATTTGTGGTATCACCTATAAGGATGACTTGGACGCTGCTCGAGAGGAAAACTCGAATAGATTAATGGAAAGGATTCAGGGGCGTCTGGGGGCATTGCGACTTCATCATCTCACTCTCGTGCAACGAGTGATTGTTATAAATGTATTATTGTATAGTAAGGTTTGGCACGTAGCAGCCGTGTTCCCATTAACAGGGACGGCGATTGTGGGAATTCTGAGACGAGTGTTTAACTTTTTGTGGGGTTCAAGGTGCGATTGGCTGAGGAGAGAGGTTGTAATGTTACCTGTGTGCCAGGGTGGGTTGGGGTTGATGGATCTGAGAAGGAGGATTAAATGTGTGTTTCTTAAATGGGAGGTTTTGCGCGAAGGTGTGAGTGGAGGGCAGCTGGGAAAAGTACATGAGAGATTGGGTAAGTTGTATGGTGGTGTGGAGTTGAGGGAATGTGAAACTATTTTGAGGGCTTTGATGTTGGTTAGAGAACCCAGGAAAATTCGAGTAGGGGTTTTGTGTAGGCTGCTTGCAGACAGGATTGTTGTACCAGTTGAGGGATTGTTCTCCATGTACGCGTGGAAGAGTATTTGGTATAGGTTTAGCAAGTTGAAGTTAAAGCCTAGGGTAAGGGAGGTAACGTATCGTTTTTTGCATGGCATACTACCGTCGGGGGAGGTACTAAGAACCAGAGGGATAATTGTGGGCGGAAGGTGTGGAATCTGTGGGGAGGATGAGACGGCGTTCCATGCAGTATACTTTTGTGGGGGACTGGAGGTGTTAGGTATTGGTTAAGTAGGGTTGTACAGGGGGTGGGGGGCCGAGGGGTGTCGGTTCTGCGTGCACTAAGCCTAGATGTGGGAGGGTTCGATGAGAGTGTTACAAGAGCTTTGGATTATATAATAGTGGATTATATATATATATATATCGTGGGTGATGAGGGGGAGGGGGGATTGTGAGGTGCGGAGGCGGGTACTAGCGGTAACGGTTTATCGTACGATGTGTCGATGTGTAGTAATGGAGAACTGTATGGGAGGAGGTGGGAGAAGGATTTTTCGGAAGGGTATAGAATGTTAACGTTAGGGTTTCTCATCAATCTACGACTTGGGCTGAGTGAGTAAGGGGGGGGGGTTTGGGGATTACATACAAGAAGGGGGACTTCAGGGGGACACAGCGGGGTCGCCTCCTGGGGAGGGGTGAGAGTGAGGTGTATGTGGGTATATGAAGGTGTAGAAGTGTGGCAGAAGTGTATGTAGCATGCAAGTGGGCACAGAAAACAAAGGTGATATCAAGTAATTACGTAGTAACGAATGAAGAATTCTGTGTTTGATGTGTCAGGGTCGTCATGACCTTCATGTATTAAGTGTGAATGGTGTCAAGATTATAGGTGTAAGACCTTGAAGAGCTTTTGGGCTTCTGTAGAGTGTGTGTTTATAGCCTTTATTGGGCATATTTCATGTGCGATAATCGTATCGCAATGAGAGGTTATTTAAATTATGTTGTTTGTGTTTAGTGTTGGGGTTTTAGCGAGTGTACTGACTTTATTTTAGCATTATATAATGTGCTCATCCAGTTGATGAGAGATGGAACGCTAATGACTTCCATAAATTTGTAATGCCTCGTTAAAATTTTGTAATGGGAGAGTATGGTTTAGTCTCTTACTTTATATAATGTGCTCAGCCGGTGGAAGAGGCTGTATTAATATTTAGTAATATTTATTAATATTTATTTAGTATAAGTGTGAGGCTTAGGATTTTCATTTTTTTTCAATGCTTAAAGAGGGATTGTAGTGAGGCACGTATGTATGTTTTTAGGTAATTCTTATTGTATAGAGGTTAATTTGGGGAAGAGCATGTACTTTTTTTTTTTAACTGAGATTGTGATGTAGGTCATTCCTCTGATTATCTACTGTGAAGGTTGTGTAACCTTTGTCATATGTCAGTCATAGTATGTTAACTATACAAATCTGAAAGGCTTATATAGGTTATATTTGATATAGTTTATATAGTTATATAGTTTATATTGTTTATATTATAGTAGTATGTTATATGGAAAATTTTGTGAGTGTATATGGGTAACCTCTTTTATGTCAATTACAATGTGTTGTTAAAACTTGTTAGTGTATGTTCTGTAGGATTGTTAGTGTATGTTCTGTAGGATTGAGGATCCTACTGTACCCATTTTATATCTTTTTATTTAATATTAAGCTGTAAAGTTTTTAAATAAAATATAAAAAAAAGAACCCTTTTGGGTTAGTCTTCGAATCCCTTGCGACCTTAGCCTCATAATCTCTTTTTGCTTTTCTTATTCCTTTTTTATTTCTCTCTTTAACTGAATATATTGATTTCTTAACTGCCCTTACCCTCTTTTGATACGCCTATATATGCCTCTCTTTTGACATATGAGATGTTTTAATCTATTGTTCATCCATTTGGGATCATTTTTATTAGATCTAATTTCCCTACTCGAAACAAAAGTTGACTGAGCAGCTAGAGCTATGCTCTGAAAAACGTCATACTGGCAACCAACACCAGCTACCTGACCCATAGTCATGTAGCTGATGCTGCCTGACTATGGTGCCAGAGGTAGAAGATGCAGGTCGAGAAAAAATTAAGAGACAATGGAAGTTACCAAAGAAGGGGGTATGGGGAATGAGAGGGTAGAGAAATCGTGGGAAGAAATTTCAGAGGGGACAGGAGAGGAAGCAACTGTGCGAGGGGGTGGATGAACCTCCACAACAGAAACAGATATAATAGGAGGTGAAGGACTAGGCGCAGAGACTGGAAAAATAAAGTATTTGAGAATGATTTGTGATTGAGGGGTTAAAGGTGATGTATACTTTGGTGATGTTTTAGATTTTGGAGAAGCAGGAATGCAAGGTGATAGTTTAGTTATGGAAGGTCGCGTAGATATAGAAGTATGCGAGCGAGAAGACGATGTAAGGACAGTAGAAGGCGACGAGGTAGAAATCTCGGAGCCTAGAACTGCAAAATACAGAGTTAAAAGTGAATGTGGAATCTGTTATAGCCTGAGGCTGGAGGCCGACTAGTAGCCCTGGAATAAGAAGTCTTCCTTGGAGGCAGAGATGGGACATTGCCATGGCGTAAGAGAAAGCTTTTCTCTCTGAGACAGTAAATTTCTATTCTTTTAAGAAAATCTGGCAACGGCGAGAATAAGTTGGGTGAACTTCATTACAGTTAAGGCAAGAGGGAGGGTGGCTAAAGGATGGATTGTTATGGTCAGCAGCCCCACAGACAGGGCATTCTCCCAATGACCTGCAATATTTTGCCTGATGACCAAAGTGCCAGCAATTTCTACACTGTTGTGCTGTATGGATCAATTCCCATACATGTAAGTGGTGTCCTGGAAAATAAACAGGAAGCTCATGGCAGTCAAAAGTTAACTTAGCTATATTACAGGATTCACGAAATCGTAATGACACGATAAACAAACCGTACCACGGGCAGGATAGAACCCGCAATCAGTGTCATAAAACTCCAGACCAACGTGCTAGCTGGCCCAGTGGCTAGCGCGGTCTGGGTTCTATCCGGCCCGTGGTATGGTTTATATTACAGGAATAGCTTCTACGTCCATGGGCAGGAAGTACATAAGTGTCCACTTTAGTAGCTTGAGTTGTTCTATACTGCTATCATAATAAAAAACCAAGGGCTCAACCCACTAGGGTTATACAGCGGTGCAGGGTAGGTAGTATAACGGAGGTAGAGTTTGTGAGGGCGGTGAGGAATGCTAAAGAAAGAATAATCAAAGATCGTGCAATAAATATGTTGTTATTAGGAAGTCAAAGAGGGAGTCTGTGTCAAAGGTGGGGCCGTGAGTGAGGAGGGAAGATAAAGTAAGGGTGTTAGAGCGGTGACATCGGAAATAAATTTTGCGTGCTCGCTGATGAACAGGACAGTCCAATAGAATATGGCAAACTGAAAGTGGAACTTGACAATTCACACAGAACAGAACTGGGCACCTCTCCATGAGATACCCAAAAGTGAAACGTGTGCACTCGATATGAAGACGGGAAAGCATAGTTTCCCAGCCACGACATCAATGATAAGAAGGCCAGTATCCTCATTCCTTGCCTAGCTGCCGGTGAGGGTTGACGCTTGCTGCACCTCACTGACCTGCGCAAGTACTAGCTAGGCTGACACAATGGTGGTCGGTGTGCGCCGCAGGGTCAACACAGTCGGCATTGAATTACTGAGAGGAGCAATTACTCAGGATAGGGCGCTGGTGTTGTTGCCTTTGATCATACGGGACACGTATGGGGTTGAGGATATGACCTTTATGGTGTTGCCCTGAACGGTAATTACAGGATGTTTGTGAAACTGCTGTCTTCACAGGTGTATAAGGACCTACTCGACCGTTATCAAGATGACGGCATTGATGTTAATGAAGAGATCCAGGTGAGGATTATTGATGTATCGTGTCAATATATGTATATTAAGCTACGTAACGTTCCTTTTGAGGCGAATGAAACTGACCTCCGAGGCGTGTTTGGCAAATTTGGTACCATATATGTAGCCCAACAAGGCAAGTGGACGGCAAGGGCATACGAGGATTTTCCAGAAGGCACGTTTAGCCTGAAGATGACCCAGAGGCAACCAATACAATCGTATGTGTTCTTGGAGGACTTTAGAATGCAAATCCTTGTAACATACATTGAACAACGCAGGACTTGTAGGCTGTGTGATTGTTATGATCACATGGTGGCTGAATGTAGGAGGAGGAGAACGGACCAGGCGATGTCAAGAGGTGATGGTTTGCGTCAGGGGTCTGTGGTGCATGATCAGGGCTGTCAGGATGGATGTAGGCGTGGTCGGTTGTGGAGTGAGGAAGTGGAGGAATGGCAGAGTGTGGAGGAGACCGAGGGAGCTGTGGAGCAGTTGGGTGTGTCTGAAGCAAGCATAGAGCAAGATGCGGAGAAGGAAACAACGAGTGATGTGGAAACTGATGCAGTGCTCGAGATGGTTTTGAAGGAAATGTTCCCTAAATCGGGGGAGACCTTGCCAGACGACCAGATGGGAGGCCAGGTGACAGGACATGGGGAAGAGGAGCACAGGACTGGAGGATGGCATAGAGTGTTGGATTTGCCTAGCAGTGAGGAGGGGAAACAGGTGGTAGAGGTAGAGGTGTACTGTGAGGAGGGTCAGGAAACAAGTATGGAGGAGGAGGTAGTGTCGAGGAAACGGGCAACAGTCACGTCTGATTCGGATGATGTTCTAACACCAGCACAACGACTGGGAAAAAAGACGGGGGTTGCAGGGGTGTGCAGAGGTAAGGAGAAGAAATGCCAGCAAGTGCTTAGGGGTGGAGGGGAGGGGGTGGTGCGAGTTCCAAGGACAGTGTATCTAGGGCTATGGGACAGTTGAAAAAATGAGGTGGAGAGGCATGGATGGAAATTGTAAGCAGGCCTAAGGTGTATGACACTCAATGTTAATGGTTTAGGTGCTACTGGCAAGAGTGAATGGTTGTGAGGAATGCTGTAGATGTGGCTTTTTGTACAAGAGCATAACTTGAAAGCTGGAAAAGTGCTGGAGGTGAATGGATATCTGGCTTTTGTGATGCCGTCAGTACATTTAAAAGGGGGAGTAGGTGTTTTAATTTGGGAGGCAAGTCCTTTCATTTTGAAAAGGTACGAGGGGGAGGTGAGGGTAGAATCATGAGGGTGGATGGGTGGTGGATGAATGAACGCATGTCTTTTGTCAGGGTCTACGTGCCTGCAGAGAGTGATGTGAGGGTAAAATTGGCATTCATAAAGGAGGAGCTTGTGTACTTCTTGAGAGCACTACCTGCAGTAGCATTGATTGGGGGAGATTGGAACTGTGTAATAAGGAGGATTGACATGATGCCAAAGGGGGCAGGGTATTTCTCAAATGTGTTGAGAGACTTGTGTAGAGATATAGGGGTGAGGGATGTGTGTTGGGGTGGGACAGGTGAAGTGGAATATGCTTATGCGAGGGGGATTATGCAGCAAGGTTGGATAGGATATATATGATGCAAAGGGTATCAGTGGAGTCTTTTCAAACCATTAAGACAATTTATTCAGATCATAGAGCGGTGGTGGTGGGGGTGGCATGGGACTCGTTGGTGAAAAGGTTTGGGAGCTTCTGGAAGTTAAACACGCACATCCTTGAGGACAAGGAGGTGGGGGGTTGCATCATTGTGGAAGGAGCTTAGTGAGGAGGCGAAGAGGATGGACAATGTGTTTCGTTGGTGAAATAGTGCGGCCAAGGAGTGGATTTGTTGGTTTTACATGGGTGAGGGGAAACATATAAATCAATTAAAGTATGGGCTAATCAATTATTTGGAAAGTAGGTTGGGGTGTTATCATGAGCGAGGAGCAGTGAGGGAGGGCTTTCCAGACAGAGGCAATGGAAGAACTGAAGATGAGGTTAAGGGAAGTGCAGGAGGAGCGTTTTCATGCTGTGAGGGTGCAGGTGGGTGTGGAGGAAGTGTTTTGGGGGGACAAGCCTTTGGCATGTGCTGAAAATTTCCAGCCAAGACAGAACTCACAGTAATGGTTTCAAGTTGGAAAAATTCAGGTTCAGGAAGGATATAGGAAAGCACTGGTTTGGTAACAGAGTTGTGGATGAGTGGAACAAACTCACGAGTACAGTTATTGAGGCTAAAATGGTGTGTAGTTTTAAAAATAGGTTAGATAAATGCATGAGTGGGTGTGGGTGGGTGTGAATTGGATCTGACTAGCTTGTGCTGCTGGGTCTAGTGCCGTGCTCCTTCCTTGCATGGAGGTGACCAGACTGGGTGGGTCCTTGGGCTAATCCAGGAGGGGGGACATGGACCTGGTCTGCATGGGTCAGTAGGCCTGTTGCAGTGTTCCTTATTTCTTATGTTCTTATGTTCTTATGTGTGTTATGGAGACAACAGCAGAGGTGGAAAGCGACTACAATATCGGGATTGGTAGTGCTCTCGGGGGTGAGGGATTTCAGGGAGGGGCAGGTGCTAAAAATGATGGAGGGCATGAGTATGTTTGTGGATGAGTGGAATGGGCAATATTGGAGGAGAAGAGGGGTGGATAGGGAGGTGTGTATGGAGTTGTGCCAGTATCCTTGGGGAGGAAGGATAGGGAAGCACTGGGTGGAGCCATTGAAGAGGGGGAGATATGGAGGGGGCTTATAGACATGAGCAGTAGCAAAGCACCAGGTACTGATGGTTTACCATGCGAATTTTACATGCAAAATTGGGATCTGTTGAGGGTTTTTTTGCAAAGGTTGTTTAATAGGATGAAAGAGGGAGGCGAGTTGGGGGAGATGCAAAGTACGGCAGTTGTGGTGCTTGTGCCTAAGGGGAAGGTGCAGAGTACCCTGAGGGATTATAGGGCAATATCTCTCATGTGTGCAGACTATAAAATGTTCGCAAAGGTTTAAGAGAACAGGTTAAAATGTGTTGTGGGAAACGTAGTGTCAGAGGGTCAATTTGGGTTGCTGGGAAGATCGATGGTGCTGTGGCACTGGATACTTAAGGGGTTTGTTGAGGATTTGGAGGAGATGCATGAAGGGGGGGTTGTTGGCATTAGATTGGCAGGGAGCTTACAATCATGTGGAGCAGGAGGGTTTAAGGCAGATCCTTCACAAACAAGGTTTTGGGGATGAGATTGTGGGGTGGGTCGAAATGTTGTATAAGGGGGCAAAGGCGAGAATTCAGCTTAATGGACGTGTGGGGGGTGTGGTGAACATGAATTGAGGCTTGTGGCAGGGGTGCCCACTATCACAGTTATTTGCATGTGTGCAAGATCCGTTTTATAGGTTGGTAGGGGAAAGGGTGTGTGAGGGGACTGAGGGACGGCTTGACCAGACATGATGTGGTAGGGTACGTGGATGACATGACACTTCTGGTCTGGGAGGGATCACGGCTGAGTGAGGTTGGGGAGGTGGTTCGTATGTTTGGAGGGGGGACAGGTATGAGGGTAAATGCTGAGAAAACAATGATCATGCGACTGGGAGTGTGGAGAGACAGAGTAGCATGGGATTGTGGGATGGTGAGGAGGCAGGAACGTCAGTTGTTAATATGTGGCATTTTGTATGAGGAGTCCATAAGGGGGGCGAGGGAGGCGAATTCGTTGAGAATGGTGGGAGTGTGGAAAGTCGTTTGGGGGTGCTGAGGCCTTATCATTTGACGTTATTGCAAAGGGCGATAGTTGTTAATGTGTTGCTTTAGAGTAAGGTATGGTATGTGGTGGCAGTTTTCCCGTTGTTGGGAACCGATATTACTCGTATCCTTAGATGTGTTTTAAGGTTCTTATGGGGCTCAGGAGGTGAATGGATGAGGAGGAAGGTGGTGACTTTACCGGTGAGGAGGAGAGGTTTAGGTTTGTTTGACCTGAGGAGGAGGGTGAAATGTGTTTTTATCAGGTGGGAGTGGAAGAGGCTGTGGGGGTAGAGGGGGGACACATGCAGAGGTTGCATGACATATTGAAAGGAAAGTATGGGGGTGGAGAATGGAGGGAGTGGGAGAGAGTGTTGGAGGCACTAATGTGGGCATGTGAGCTGGAAAAATTAAAGGTGAGAGATTTATATCGAACGTTGGTAGCTAAGGAGGTGGCCCCGATAGAGGGGCTGGGAAACAATATGGAGTCACTTCAGTAAAGGGTGAGGGAGGTCATATTCAAGTTTTTGCATGGGATTCTGCCATTGGGGTCGGTTCTGAGAAATAGACTGGTAGTAGAGGAGGGTTGGTGTGGATTGTGTGGGGGAATGGAGATGGCATACCATGTGGTGTACTGGATGGAAAAGTGGTTGGGAGGATAGGGGGAACCGAGGTGTTGGTGCTGCGTGCACTTACCCTTGACATGGGTGGGGGGGAGAACGTGGCCAGGAGAGTAGCATATATAATGGTGGATTTCGTGTATATATCGTGGGGCATGTGTGGGAAGAGTAATTGGGAGGTGAGGAAACGGGTTTTAGTGTGATGTTTTGTAGCACGATGGGTAGGAATCTGGAGGTGTATGGGAGATTGGATGGAGCCTTCTCCGAGGATTACAAGTCCATCATTGTTGGGGAGCTGCTGGGGTTGTGAGGCAGTCAGGGAGGGGGGAGTGGATTCAGAAGTAGTGAAGAGCGTTTAGTTGCAGGGGAGGAACAAACGGGCTTGCCAAATGAAAGGGGGAGGTGGGTGGAGGATTGTGTGTGTGTTTGTGTGTGTGGGAGTGGGAGGCGTGTGTGAGAATGGTGGTGCGAAATGGGATGAGTGGGTGAAGTTTAATAGAAGTGGTACGGAATCGGAGGTGAGGCTTATGTGGGGGTTTTACCCTCTTCTAGAGCTCCCTGTGTCTGTGCACACTAAAGGAGAGTTCATAAGTTCGTGTGAGCGTGTTCAAGTGCATGATCTACGATTAGGGAAGAATGTATGTCAGTTAGTGGTGAGCAGGTTGAGAGTAGTTTTATGTACAATGTGTGGAGAGGAGGAAAGAGCTGGTATAGGTTACCACTGACATTCTGTCAGGTTTTGTGTTTTGTCATATGTATCTATATTGTATGTAAAGCGTGTAAACATAGGGGGGGGGCAGCGTATGTGCTTGTATTCCTTGTTGTGTGGCAGACATGTGTTTTAGGTATATTGGGGAACATATGATATCCCTGATGTGTCGACACATGTTGTGTCAGTTGGGAGTAGCGTGTAGGAGGGGGGATCATGTTCAGTTATTCTGTAAGTGTTTGTAATATGATTCGAGACGTGGGAAGAGCCGGTATAGGTCACTATACAGCATTATGTCATGTTTTATGGTTTTAACATATATATGTATCTTAGATGTACTGTTTTAAATAAAATCTCAAAGAGTGTGAATTATAGAAATGATTTGTACTGACTTCCGTAAGCTTATGTATTACTAGGTATTTTGTCTATGCGTCTCTGTGATATGCACGTAACACTATATGTTTATTCTGTGTTATGATCTAAGTTATGTGTATTGGGTTTTCAGATATATATATATATATATATATATATATATATATATATATATATATATATATATATATATATATATAAATATATATATATATATATAAACACTGATCTCTGGCTGAAGGAGACTCGAACCTACGAACCTTAGGACAAGGTACGCAGTGCTTTACCAATCTACCCACACTGGACAATACCTTGGCGTGTAGCATGCGCTACACGTTTGATCCAAGGCAGCCAGCTTTCAGGGAGAAGGCTTACAGCTTTTCATCTCATCCCCTGCATGCATCAGCCTTACTAGAGATTTGAACAATGCAAGGAATTCGCGAGAGCATGCGAAATATACACAAACACTGATCTCTGGCTTAAGGAGACTCGAACATACGAACCTTAGGACAAGGTACGCAGTGCTTTACCAATCTACCCACACTGGACCAATACCTTGGCGTGTAGCATGCGCTACACGTTTGATCCAAGGCAGCCAGCTTTCAGGGAGAAGGCTTACAGCTTTTCATCTCATCCCCTGCATTGTTCATTCCTTGCATTGTTCAAATCTCTAGTAAGGCTGTTGCATGCAGGGGATGAGATGAAAAGCTGTAAGCCTTCTCCCTGAAAGCTGGCTGCCTTGGATCAAACGTGTAGCTCATGCTACACGCCAAGGTATTGGTCCAGTGTGGGTAGATTGGTAAAGCACTGCGTACCTTGTCCTAAGGTTCGTAGGTTCGAGTCTCCTTCAGCCAGAGATCAGTGTTTGTGTATATTTCGCATGCTCTCGCGAATTCCTTGCATTGTTCAAATCTCTAGTAAGGCTGATGCATGCAGGGGATGAGATGAAAAGCTGTAAGCCTGAAAGCTGGCTGCCTTGGATCAAACGTGTAGCGCATGCTACACGCCAAGGTATTGGTCCAGTGTGGGTAGATTGGTAAAGCACTGCGTACCTTGTCCTAAGGTTCGTAGGTTCGACTCTCCTTCAGCCAGAGATCAGTGTTTGTGTATATTTCGCATGCTCTCGCGAATTCCTTGCATATATATATATATATATATATATATATATATATATATATATATATATATATATATATATATATATATATATATGCAAAACAACCACTCTGAAAGAATAGAGAAATTCCAAGCGCTTTCGTGACTACTCACATTATCAAGGAACTATGAAAGTAAAGCATCCAAGGAAGCTATATAAGGGGTCTGGCCAACACCTCACTATCAGATCCCACAACGGTTAAACACCTGACGCGCGCCGACCCAACTGGATAGGTCCTTTGCACAACTCACCCACAAACTAATCTACCCAAGAAAATTTAAAAATTATTATTTGTCCAGTGTATTATTAAATTCTTCCCAAATTCTATTAATTATAAATGGATCTAATTTATATAAACCAAAGGAAATATTCATATTATTGTCAAAACTGCTTTTTATGAAACAAGATTCAATTATATTCTTGTCGACCATGGACTTGCTTGATACTACTTTCTCAACTTTTTGAAAATCAATTGGATGGTTAAAATCTCTTACATGAATAAATAGAGCATTGGAATCTTATCCAGTTCTAATGCTATATTTATGTTGTTTTAACCTTAGTTCGAGATTTTTACCAGTTTGACCGTAATAAACTTTATCGCAAATTTTACAAGGAATCTTATAGACACATCCATCAGCAATTTGGGGGGAATTCTTTATCAAAAGTTTTTTTACTGTATCAAGATTTTTGAATAAACTTTAATATTAAAAGTCTTAAGAAGAGAAGGCATATCAACCAAGTTTTCATGGTAAGGGAGAACCAACATATTTTTAGTTGAATAAGGCTGGTTGTCCCTTTTTGGATTGTAAAAATTATTTCTAGCAACTTTAAAAGATTTATCAAATACATTTCTTGGGTATTTTAAATCATTACCTATTTCATAAATTTTGGATATTTCCTCATCTATGAACTCAGGACTACAAATTCGTAAAGCTCTCAAAAACATTGATGAGAAAACAGACAGTTTGACTCTATCTTGATGCGAGGAATAATAGTGGACATAGGAACAGTTATTTGTAGGTTTTCTGTAAATTTTAAATTTGAATTCATTATTACCCTTAATAATTAAAACATCTAGAAAAGGCAATGAGTTATTTTCTTCAAACTCAACAGTAAAGTTTATAGAATGGGCTAATCTATTTAATTTTCCAAGGAAATGGTGTATATCTACATTTTTGGGCATAAGACACAATATATCGTCAACATATCTGAACCATTTAGCTTTATTAGGGAGGATTGTGTTAAGCAGCCTTGTTTCAAAAAATTCCATGTTTTAGATGTTTTAATTATTAAGGGTAATAATGAATTCAAATTTAAAATTTACAGAAAACCTACAAATAACTGTTCCTATGTCCACTATTATTCCTCGCATCAAGATAGAGTCAAACTGTCTGTTTTCTCATCAATGTTTTTGAGAGCTTTACGAATTTGTAGTCCTGAGTTCATAGATGAGGAAATATCCAAAATTTATGAAATAGGTAATGATTTAAAATACCCAAGAAATGTAATTGATAAATCTTTTAAAGTTGCTAGAAATACTTTTTACAATCCAAAAAGGGACAACCAGCCTTATTCAACTAAAAATATGTTGGTTCTCCCTTACCATGAAAAATTGGTTGATATGCCTTCTCTTCTTAAGACTTTTAATATTAAAGTTGTATTCAAAATCTTGATACAGTAAAAAAACTTTTGATAAAGAATTCCCCCCAAAATGCTGATGGATGTGTCTATAAGATTCCTTGTAAAATTTGCGATAAAGTTTATTACGGTCAAACTGGTAAAAATCTCGAACTAAGATTAAAACAACATAAATATAGCATTAGAACTGGGCAAGATTCCAATGCTCTATTTATTCATGTAAGAGATTTTAACCATCCAATTGATTTTCAAAAAGTTGAGAAAGTAGTATCAAGCAAGTCCATGGTCGACAAGAATATAATTGAATCTTGTTTCATAAAAAGCAGTTTTGACAATAATATGAATATTTCCTTTGGTTTATATAAATTAGATCCATTTATAATTAATAGAATTTGGGAAGAATTTAATAATTCACTGGACAAATAATATTTTTTTAATTTTCTTGGGTAGAATAATTTGTGGGAGAGTTGTGCAAAGGACCTATCCAGTTGGGTCGGCGTGCGTCAGGTGTTTAACCGTTGTGGGATCTGATAGTGAGGTGTTGGCCAGACCCCTTATATAGCTTCCTTGGATGCTTTACTTTCATAGTTCCTTGATAATGTGAGTAGTCACGAAAGCGCTTGGAATTTCTCTATTCTTTCAGAGTGGTTGTTTTGCATATTCTGAAATCACCTGTTTACTGTGAAATATTGCATATATATATATATATATATATATATATATATATATATATATATATATATATATATATATATATATATATATATATATATATATATATATATATATATATATATATATATATATATATATATATATATATATATATATATATATATATATGTGTGTGTGTGTGTGTGTGTTTGTGTGTACTCACCTAGTTGAGGTTGCAGGGGTCGAGTCCAAGCTCCTGGCCCAGCCTCTTTACTGGTCGCCACTAGGTCATTCTTCCTGAACCATGAGCTTTATCGTACCTCTGTTTAAAGCTATATATGGATCCTGCCTCCACTACATCTCTTCCCAAACTATTCCACCTCCTGACTACTCTGTAGCTGAAGAAATACTTCCTAACATCCCTGTGATTCATCCGTGTCTTCAGCTTCCAACTGTGTCCCCTTGTTGTTGTGTGCAGTATCTGGAACATCCTGTCTTTGTCCACCTTGTCATTTCCTCTCAGTATTTTGTAAGTCGTTATCATGTCCCCCCTAACTCTCCTGTCCTCCAGTGTCGTCAGGTTGATTTCCCTTAACCTCTCCTTGTAGGACATACCTCTTAGCTCTGGGACTAGTCTCGTGGCAAACCTTTGCACTTTCTCTAGTTTCTTTACATGCTTGGCTAGGTGTGGGTTCCAAACTGGTGCCGCATACTCCAATATGGGCCTAACGTACACGGTGTACAGGGTCCTGAACGACTCCTTATTAAGATGTCGGAATGCTGTTCTGAGGTTTGCCAGGCACCCATATGCTGCAGCAGTTATTTGGTTGATGTGTGCTTCAGGAGATGTGCCTGGTGTTATACTCACCCCAAGATCTTTTTCCTTGAGCGAGGTTTGTAGTCTCTGGCCCCCTAGACTGTACTCCGTCTGCGGTCTTCTTTGCCCTTCCCCAATCTTCATGACTTTGCACTTGGTGGGACTGAACTCCAGGAGCCAATTGCTGGACCAGGTCTGCAGCCTGTCCAGATTCCTTTGTAGTTCTGCCTGGTCTTCGATCGAATGAATTCTTCTCATCAACTTCACGTCATCTGCAAACAGTGACACCTCAAAGTTTATTCCTTCTGTCATGTCGTTCACAAATACCAGAAACAGCACGTAAGGGACACTGCAAGAGAGAGAGGAGAGGATGAGCCAGCAAGACTGGACTTAGTATTCACCTTGAGCAGTGCAGATATTGAGGACATCACATATGAAAGACCCCTTGGGGCCAGCGATCATGTGGTTTTGAGCTTCGAATACACAGTAGAGCTACAAGTGGAGGGGGAAGCAGGAAGGCCAGGACAAATGAAAACAAACTACAGGAAAGGGGACTACACGGGAATGAGGAACTTCCTGAACGAGGTTCAGTGGGACAGAGAACTGGCAGGGAAGCCAGTTAATGAGATGATGGAATATGTAGCAACAATGTGCAAGGAGGCTGA
>NC_091351.1:14796975-14879475 GCF_038502225.1 Cherax quadricarinatus
TTAACATTAATGAAAAAAAAATATATCTTTAAACGTATAAGAGAAAATTTTAGAAAGGACTTAATTTTAAATGAGTTCTTGCTAATTGACCAGTTTTACATATTCGGCACGATATATATATATATATATATATGTATATGCAAAACAACCACTCTGAAAGAATAGAGAAATTCCAAGCGCTTTCGTGACTACTCACATTATCAAGGAACTATGAAAGTGAAGCATCCAAGGAAGCTATATAAGGGGTTAAACACGTGACCCGCGGCGAGCCAACTTGGCTCGCCGCGCGTCACGTGTTTAACCGTTGTGGGATCTGATAGTGAGGTGCTGGCCAACCCCTTATATAGCTTCCTTGGATGCTTCACTTTCATAGTTCCTTGATAATGTGAGTAGTCACGAAAGCGCTTGGAATTTCTCTATTCTTTCAGAGTGGTTGTTTTGCATATTTTGAAATCACCTGTTTACTGTGATCTTATTGCATATATATATACATATATATATAGGGGGTTATATATATATATATATATATATATATATATATATATATATATATATATATATATATATATATATATATATATATATATATATATATATATATATGTATATGTATATATATATATATATATATATATATATATATATATATATATATATATATATATATATATATATATATATATATATATATATATATGTATGTATGTATGTATAGTTATTATGCTTTAAAACTACTACATTGTGATGTAGCAGTCTGTATTGTGGGAGTGTTTGTAATATGGATGTGGTGGTTTTCTAGGATGTTTTATGATATGGGTGTTTTTCTCATGTATGGTATGTGTGTCATACAAATATTTACACTGTTAATGTTTCGGTTGTTTAGTAATACATGTTTTTTTTATAATTACAGATTTAAAATAAAATATAAAAAAAAAAAAACTAAGGGTCGGACGATCGGGGCCCCATCATCAGATCAGTGTCTAGGTTCAACTAGTCATAATGTGGATCTGGCAGTTGTAAAGGTGACATGGTTATCACACACGTTTTTACGCTTGTCATTTCCATTCTATTATTATTATAATCAAGGGGAAGCGCTAAACCCGTAGTATTATACAGCGCCTGGGGGGGGAATGTGGAAGGCATTCAGGCTTAATTCGGGGATCTGGAGCACAGATCCAATTCCCTAAATCAAGAGCCCCTCACAAATATCAAGGAACCTTCCCTGAGAGGATTTCCTTTCTAGAGGTAGTTGAAGCACGGTGGTCTGCTGTTCTTTTGGCATCTCCTTTGTCTTGATTACCATGGCATGCACTGATACCTATTGCTGTACACAGTGTATATAGTGTACATATTGCTGTTTATGCTTGGTAAAAGATAATACAAGTCAAAGTTTTTCTGCTGTGTTTATTTTACTCCCTTGACACCCAGGATAACTGGCCCTTGAGAACCTGGGTTGTAATACAGCCAGAGTCTGAAAATGGAATACCTCAATAGGAAACTGCAAGGTGATGTACAGCTGACAGCACAGCAGAGTCAGCCTGCTCATTGTCCTGAGCATCAACATGACCAGGGACTCAGCAGAAAAAGATTTTGTTTTTGCTAGAAATGCGGCACAACCAAAGTTGTATACAAAGAACTAGGGGATGGGGCGAATTATTTTTTTGATAGCTTGCAAACCACTAAAGGAGTCTTGAGACTACTATAGATGTTTAGGTAAGCATAGATGCAATACAGATAATTGCAACGAGAATTGCATACAGTTCAGCTGTAAAAAATGCTAGCAATCTAATAAATGACCTTGTATAACATTGTCCGGGAAACCATACCCCCGGCCGGGATTGAACCCGCGGTCATAGAGTCTCAAAACTCCAGACCGCGGGTTCAATCCCGGCCGGGGGTATGGTTTGTTTGCAATCGTGTCATTACGATTTCTTGAGTCATTGTCCGGGAAAACTGCTGCAAACCCGACATCAAAAGGTTTAGAACCGTCAGTGCAAACAGAGTTGCTCAATAATGTCAGCATCACATGTCAGGATGATATGTGGAAGAACAACTGTTCCACTGCAAGAATTGAGAAATGTTTATGAACTGTGACAGGAATAATGTCAGTAGTTTTTTCTTTTATATTTTATTTAAAAACATGCAATACATTAACTAAACAAAAGTATACAGAGTCAGATTATCGACAGACAATATAAAATCATCATTATCGAAACACTGCGCCATGCAGTAATGTCAAAAAATATACACTTCATGCAGCTGATTGGTGAACACTGCCATGATACATATTCCATTGCAGCAAAATATAAATGTGCGAGTAAGACAAAATACAGAATCCCCTTACCCCTCCCCATCTACAAAATCCAATATATACACACAGTAAAATTACATGCCGCAAAAATGCAAGCAGTATAAAGACCCCCCCTCCCCCCATTACCCCAGTCCACCAAAATGTACAACATTACACCATTGTTTATTTAACTTATAAAGTAACCAAACCAATTTAAACCCAAGAACATATATTAATGACAATAACAACTCTACAGTAGTGACAAAATGCCAACTGCTATCCTAACATTTTAAATGTTGTATCAAACACATTTTACAATGTATACATTGTGCTAAACATAGCTCACTGGCGCCTAAACACCAACAGTTCTAACAGGTAAAAAACAATACCAAATACATAACAGTACCACAATAAATACTCATGCCACCGACTGTAGCCATTTCCCATCCCCTACACCCTATCCACCTTTCACATATATGCTTTCCTACATATACACTTAGCACACGCGTACATTACACCTAACTTGTACAACTAACAATATGTAGCGCACACAATGACTTGAAATGTTCGTCATGATTCAAACACCCTAACATAAAATGACCAATACAGCTCTGTTTTAGGTCTCATATATATGAAGGAATAACTCCATCCAGTTACAGTGCATATAAATCAGTGTTTTGTTATAACATAAAACAGTGACAACCGCCAGATATCCGTACAACATAATGCAAAGGTTGATTAATACGTGATAACAGAGTCCTCTACAAACCCCAGGTATCCCCGAGTGCACAGGACAAGCATAAGCAAGGTACATTAAATGGAACAATACATGTAAAGCATACGGTTCAATAGAGACTCCATAACACTACAATGGAAAACTAATCATACAAAAGCAGACATGTGGATTATTGCAATTTAGATTAACCAAACAACCAACGTTGCAACTACATCAACTGGTGAAGCCATTGCTTATCCACACCAATAACATACCAGAACCAACCCACTCCCTCCCCCTTCCACCCTTATCATACTACTGCTCAGTCCACTTTCACGCCAGATCATCGCTGTCCACCAGCCCCTTACCGTCCTGTTCCAATTAATCCGCGAAGTTTTACCACCGTCATATTGCGATACCCTTCAGGAAAAAACGCAATCCACCTGCTACCATAGACGCTTCTGTTTGTGCACATGGTTCTGTAAAAACGTGCAGCCAACGCCCCGATCATACCAGTGCCCCGTACCTCATGCATTCCCCAGGACATGTACAAATAGTCCACGATGATACATTTTAACGCTCGTGCCACATCCTGTGTCACCCCATCCACGTCAAGGAGTAACGCCCTTAACATAGCCACCCTTCCTCCTCCCAACATCCCGAAAACACCTCGCATCCACAACCTTACCTCTTCTAGGGATGGACAAAAATACACTGCATGAAAAGCTGTTTCTTCATCACCACAATGTACGCAGGTTGCATCCTCAACAAAACCCATTTTCCATAACATTACCTTAGACGCTAGGATCCCCATCATAAATCTATACACCACCTCCCGCGCCTTGGCTGGTATACGAAGCCGCCGGAATTCCTCCCAAATTACCTTCCAATTATACGTGGGATAAATCTCCACCCCTGACAATGCCTCCTGCCGAAATCCTACATTCACCAGCCTTCCTACACGCATACCATGGACATCCCTCACTTTTAACATGAATCGCAGCAAGTCTTCACACGCCTCTAGTTCCTTTCCACGCCACCAGCATCGGACTTCTCTTCCATCCTCCCCCACCCTACATCCTCTTGTCCCCCCTAGCCTCAAGTAACATGCCCATACATATATTGCTCTCACCCTAGGTCCCAAAGCTAGCAAACCTAAACCCCCCGCTCGTACTCCAGACATTACCACCTCACATCCCAACCATGCCCGTCCATATCCCCATACATACCTCAATGCCCTCCTCTGTATCTCCGTTACGTCACAGGTCCTCAATTTGTAAACAGCTACAACTCCCCAGACTTTACTATACACAAGCGAATTCACGATCATCACCCGTTGGTGCAACGAGGAATCCCCAGCTCGTAGTCCACGTAATCTACCCAGCACCTTGTCCCGTACCACCAATGAATTAACCTCCCTGCTTGCCTGTTTGTCCGCTAAATATGTAATCCCACAAATCCTAATCCTATCCACACATGTCTATCCAAACCCCTCGCCCATTCTCCCGCCCACCCAGCTCCCCACCTCTAGCAACATCGACTACACCTGTTAACCCTCATACCTGTTGCGACCCCAAACTTGTCGATGACCTCGCCCACATAGATGAAATCCTCCCGTGCACTAATCAAAACCGTTGTATCATCCACATGCCCCACTATACGCCCCCCCTGACTGATTATCACACCCCTTCCTCCACCCATGATCCACCAGCTCATAAAACGGATTTTGGACACATGCGAACAAGATTTGGGAAAGCGAGCATCCCTGCCTCAAACCTCGTTCCATGCATATATTGCTCCCCAGTCGTCCATTCACTTGAACCCTCATTATTGCCCCGGCATACAATGTTTCTACCCAACCCACCACTTTTGCACCAAAACCCAAGCCAAACAAACACTCGTGCATAAAACCCCTATCCACACAATCATATGCATTTTCCCAGTCCAAACCAAGAACACCTCCCCCCACCCCCTCCAAGAAATCTTTGATACGTCCATGCCCCTCTCTCATACTTCTCCCAGGGATTCCATATTGTCCCACATGTAATACCGACACCAGGGCCACCTTCAAAAGATTGCCCAATATCCTCGCAAAAACCTTATAATCTACACACATTAAAGAAATTGCCCTGTAAGAACTCAGGCCAAACCAACCACCCTTCTTAGGAACCAACACTACAACACCCGTCCGTTGGGACTGACCCATCCTCCCACCTGCCAACATATTATTTGGAACCCTGACAAATAAATGTCTAATGCAAGCCCAATGCGTCCTATAAAATTCTATTGGTAAACCATTAATGCCCGGCGTCTTGCCAGTCCGCATCCCAAATATTGCCTCCGCTACCTCCTCCTCATGTATATCATCCTCCAACCTCTCACGAAGTTTCGTCTCCAGTACATTACGACCCTCCCCCACCAAATCATGTGATCCTATACCCACCCGTCCCCTCCATTTTTCCCGAAACCAAGCATCAGCATAAGAGCTCATGCTTTCTGTTGTGGCGAAAACTATACCATCCTGGTATCCCCCCACCCTGGAGCTTGCCACTAAGATAAGATAAGATAAGATAAGATTTCGTTCGGATTTTTAACCCCAGAGGGTTAGCCACCCTGGATAACCCAAGAAAGTCAGTGCGTCATCGAGGACTGTCTAACTTATTTCCATTGGGGTCCTTAATCTTGTCCCCCAGGATGCGACCCACACCAGTCGACTAACACCCAGGTACCTATTTGCTGCTAGGTGAACAGGACAACAGGTGTAAGGAAACGTGTCGAATGTTTCCACCCGCCGGGAATCGAACCCGGGCCCTCCGTGTGTGAAGCGGGAGCTTTAGCCACCAGGCCACTAATCGCAACACGGTAGTCACAGCACGATGCTCTCGGAAGAACTCTTCCGTAACACAAAACCAGACGGCTTGTGTTACAAAAAACGCGATTCTAAAAGCTTAGAGATCTCCAGTGAATACTAGAAAGGACTGCCCTTCTAGCATCCAGCCTGTTACTGGGTTTTTGTAACAATTAGTCAGTATCCTTGTCCAATTATCCATTAGAATTCAGTATGATTCAATAGTGCTTCAGGATTACAACTGGTAGGCTACTAACTAGAGAAATTAAAATTTAATAAATTTATTAAGTTGTCTAGGCGTATATCAAATTAAATTAAATTAATCACAATAATCAAAATAATATTAATCACTTCTCTCGTGTACAGTAGTATTGTGCTGAAAGCACATATCACATTTATAATTCTTAAGTACCGTCTGGTACATTAACATTTAATAAGATATTACAAATATGTACAAGTAAGTTTGTGTGTATGTGTGTAAGTGCTCTAAGTAGTTCGCTATGTCTCACGACTCGACTAGACTTAAACAAGTGACTGACAAAGTCCTCAAATAAACTAACTTCTTGACCAACTGGCTATCAGAACAGTCTGCTTGAACAATAAAAAGAATGCTAAGCCCAATAGCAATATAACAAGCAACTGTGACACAATCAGAATCAAGGAGATAATATAACGACACTAAGTAGGGACCATCAGCAGATCCTCCATAAAAGTCATAAAACTCCCATAATACTGAATCTAAGTTCAGCATAAGAAAATCCCCGACTGTGACAATGCACAGATACCAGTACAAATTAGGTCAGAAGCTACAGCTCAGGACCTGAGTTACTCAGAGTGTCTAAGCGACACACAACCTCAGTACAATGTCGAAAATCACTAAGTCTGTACAATGTTCTGTGAACAGAGTCTCCAGAACTAACAACAATAAGAAAGAGACAAGAGACCATCTACCAACAAGAGCCAATAAGGGAGATTTAGGCACTTGTCAGGAATACGTCCAACCAACAAGAGAGTCTAGACCAGACTGAATACTTCAGGCGAGGTGAGGACACCCCCACCTCGATCACTTGATAGCTCCGTGGACAGCTGCAGTTCAACAACAGAAGCCGGCAGAGTAATGAGCCACAAGCGATAATTACAGTAGTTAGACAATCAAGACTTAAACTGAGCACATAATATGTTACATCCTACCTAACAACATAACTAAGTCAAATAATAATATAAAGCAATATATTTACGATTTAGCTATTATCGCAAATATAAGCAATATAAAATTATATGAAAATATACATTATATTCATAATCATAATATACATTGTAACCCATTCAGGGGTTGCAACAGCTTGTCACCCCATAGCACGTCCTCCAATCCTGAACGATAACGTATTCCATTAAACCTTTCATTGCGGATGTCCGCAAGTCTATCCCTTATAGTTTCTGCCTCACCCCCCCCCACATCCCCTGTCATAGCAATCCTTCAGCTGTGCTTCCAAATAATTTTGTAATCTGTAGCGCCACCTCGCTTCCTCTCTCCCCCTGCCTCGGAAATAGGACACAACACAAGGCTTTGATTTCGACTCCCACCAGTCAATGAGCTGCAGTACCCTATCCCTACCCTCAGTGACCCTACCCCACCATTCTTCAAACCCTGCACCCCCTTCTTTACCCCTAAGCAATCCTGCATTCAACTTCCAATAACCAGCATGAACTCTGACCACTCCCTCCCACTGCAAGTCAGCTATTATCCTTCTGTGATCTGAGAAACCTACATCAACCGTTTGCACGTCCCTGACCTCTATGCTCCGCATTACATAAATCCTGTCTAGTCGCGCCGCATATTCTCGTCTAACAAAAGTATGCTCAGGCGCTAAACGACCCCCCCCACTACGTCCATGACACCAACATCATGCAATGAGTCTCACAGAACTTTCAATACATACCCCGCCCCCCTTGGTTCCACGTCCCTTTCACGAATCAAACAGTTCCAATCCCCACCGATGATTGTGACCGCCAGCAAAGCCCATAAAAAATACAAGTCCTCCCTCACAAAATCTGCTTTAACCCTTACGTTACCCGATGTTGGCATATACACACCTATAAGACAAATGCGCCTCTCACCCCAGACCCCATCTACTCTCACTACCCTCCCCCCCTCCTCCCAACCCATGACACACAAGGGGCTGGTGTCCCTGATGACTATCGCAACTCCCCCTTTTAACTGCCTGGCAGAACTAACATACATCTTGTAACCGTCCAATCTCAAATCACATCCATACTGAAAATTATGTTCCTGTGTAAAACACGCATCAACCCGGTACCTGCGCAAAAACCAAACCAGCCACACTCACTTGATCTCCGACCGGAGACCATTCACGTTAAGAGTTACACTCGTGAAAGATATATAAGTGGTGGCTTTCCTTTATGCCGCTGTGGTTTACTCATGGTGACTTTCCCTGTTTGGTGCCCAGGTGCCTCACAGGTCTTTACCTGATCACCATCACTCTCCCGTGTCCGTCTACTGCATAGCTCTTGGGTCACTGGGCCAGCCCATACTTCCGTCAACTCCTCCGCTGCCCACGCCTTTTTCCTGGGCGCTGGCCTGGCATGAGAACCTCTTCTACCTCTGCCGTTCCAGCCGGTCTCTTTCTGGAGCCGCCACTGACACTCATAACCACGTTCTGGCCTTGCTCCTGATGAGCTTCCACTTACACCACCTGCTGCAAGGTACTTGCACTGGGGATCCCTTCCCCAGGCGATGGAACCGTCGTGAGTTCCTCACCTGCACTGAAGACACCAGTCACAGCCATTCCCAAAAACTCCTGGAGTACCTCGTCCATGAAGCACTCCTGGGGTGCACTATCCTGACATCCCTGCTCACCTGGCAATTCGTCCACATCCTCCGAACGCTCAGGGAGCGTTACACACCTGCCAGCTGACTGTTCCTCACGGTCTACCTCCTCGCTCCAGCGACCACTCTGCAAGTCAGCTCCGCCATCCCGCTCGGGCCCCAGATCACACAATCGTTGCTCCACTGCCGACGCTTCCGGCCCTCTGGACGATTGCCACCTGGGACACTGTGCTGCCATATGATCATAACAGCAACAAAGGCGACACGTCCGACGCTGACCAGCGTAATGAACAAAAACTTGCGTTCTGTGTCCCACCAACGTTAGGTAAGACGGGATCGGCCGTGCCAACATCTTGAGAGTATAGGACCCCTCAGGGAGCCCTTCAAACGGCCCATCCTTCCAGACTCCCATCGTCGCTGAATGCACCCGGCCATAGCTACTAAAAGCCTCCTTCAGCCCATACACAGTTGCCTCGAAAGGCACATTATGCACCTTAACCCATGTGTAGTATATGGATACATCGTGCATGATGACGTCCACTGCCAAGTTGACAGTTATCCTGTTCTCCTGGAATTCTTCAACGAGCCTGTCATACAAACTAGCACGACTAAGTTTTACGAAGATTCTTGACATTCCATTCAGCGCCACACAGTATAATTCCTCTCTTGGTACACCGTAGACGTCTCTGATGAAGTTTGGCAATGGGACGTTCATCGTTGCAGTGCTAAGCGTGCCTCTGACCAGTTCTATGCAGACAGTGTTCACTCGGCATACCCCTCCCTCTGCCATTTTGTCGATGCACTGCCAAAGAAAACCACCAGAGGGCAGGTGTAGCAGTCAAGACGAGCGTCCTCTCACACCAGTGGTCTGAAAATGGAATACCTCAATAGGAAACTGCAAGGTGATGTACAGCTGACAGCACAGCAGAGTCAGCCTGCTCATTGTCCTGAGCATCAACATGACCAGGGACTCAGCAGAAAACGATTTTTGTTTTTGCTAGAAATGCGGCACAACCAAAGTTGTATACAAAGAACTAGGGGATGGGGCGAATTATTTTTTTGATAGCTTGCAAAGCACTAAAGGAGTCTTGAGACTACTATAGATGTTTAGGTAAGCATAGATGCAATACAGATAATTGCAACGAGAATTGCATACAGTTCAGCTGTAAAAAATGCTAGCAATCTAATAAATGACCTTGTATAACATTGTCCGGGAAAACTGCTGCAAACCCGACATCAAAAGGTTTAGAACCGTCAGTGTAAACAGAGTTGCTCAATAATCTCAGCATCACATGTCAGGATGATATGTGGAAGAACAACTATTCCACTGCAAGAACTGAGAAATGTTTATGAACTGTGACAGAATAATGTCAGTAGTGGTAAGAATGGGAAGATTTTTTTTTATATTTTATTTAAATACACTACATAACAAGAATATGATACCCTGTGACCAAGGCCGAAATACATATAAATCATTACACAAAGGATAAACATTACACGCACGCTAAACATATCGCGTATAAACAACAGAACATTAACTATAATATGGATAATACCCTATACCGTAAACAATACATTATAAAAAACACCCCTACCTAAACATACGCAATGCACAGCATATTATTTATTTTATTAAAACCCGCACACATATACATATGGCTAGGTACACAGAGATAAGATAAAATGTGTGCAGTGTAAACATTAACTCAGCCGGACACTGCACCAGGTCGTGAAGACAAGACACCATGTGTAACACAAAGCTTACCTAACATGCAACCCACCAACAAATACATCAGGAACTAGTACAATGGGTGCAGCATGCAATAGTTTTGGCTCCATACCTCCTATCCCCACTAACCCCCCCCCCCTCTCTACCAATAGAAAGTATAAGAACACACACTTATTAACCATAGGCCTGCATGTTTGCATTGAATATCTTTAGTACTAAGGTGAACGGCCACCACCACTGACATTACAAATATACACACTATATGCACAGCTTACAGAACAAAGCTTACTTTTACAAAAAGAAAATACAATTTGACAAACATAATAGCAACAAAGCCAGTCTAAGCACTCGTTAATATAACAGTGGTGTTCATATAACACAAGAATTCCAAAATGGCTCCAACACATAAAAACCACACATACTTTACAGTTGCAAGACATCCGCACACACAACCTCATTCAGCACCCATCATTATACAAATAATATGATTACCAATAATGACTTTATAAGTCTGTCATGTTCCCCCCACACGCATGCCACTTTACCATAATAAAAGAAGCACAATATATACTTATGCTACAACACACGGCAAACCTCATACCTCATACCCAATACTCTCATAACCTACGCACCATAAAACACCATGTCTCTTTAACATATAAGAGGTGTTCCAGTCATACTCTCACACACTAGCGACTCCCTGGGGAGACCAGCCCGCCGCATCCCCTGACCCCCTACCCCTCTTACATCCCTAAGAGAACCCCCACCGTTAAACCACGATAGTTTACAGGGAAATCCCTCTCCCACCTTATCCCATAAAGAACCCGATTCCGACACAGCGTACGATGAAAGGTTGCCGCCAATACTCTTTTACGCACCCCCCTCCACCTGACCCCTCATTGCCCACGACACATGCACAAAATCCACAATAAGGTAACCAAGTGCCCGCTGCACAGGGACTCCCACCCCTCCCACATCCAAACTTAGAGCCCGCATGACCAAAATCCCCCCTCCCACCCATCATACAACTCTCCCTCTCCACTCCCGTACATCCGCCAATCGTTCACAGAAATAGACTGCATGAAAGGCTGTATCCTCACCCCCACAAACCCCACAGATGCCCTCCTCACGAATCCTCCTGTCTCGAAGAACCGCACCTGATGGCAGGATACCATGCAGGAACCAGAACATCAGCTCCCGCTTCCATGGCTGGATGCGTAGCCGGTACAACTTATCCCAAATATCCCCCTATGCATACATTGGATGCACTCCTTCCACAGTTGCCACTTCTCTTTCTCCCACCACTTTCTCTAAAACCCCCACCCTCATGTGTGTCGTATCCCTAACATACAAGAGCACCCACACACCCTTACACACATGCAAATCCTTCCCTCCCCACCGTCTTCTGGCATCCTCATACAAAAGGTGCAACTCACCACCTTTACACCCCCCACTCGGAGAAACCCCCTCTTTACATATACACTCATAATCCTACTCTTTAAATTAATTAACCCCAGCCCGCCTCTGTGCACTTGGAGAGTTACAACCCCCCTCCATAACCAATCACATCCCGACCCCCAAATAAACCTAAAGACTCTCCTCAATAATACCGCAATATCTGATTGCAACAAAGGGTACATAGCGACCACATGCCAAATTTTACTATATAGTAAGACGTTTACTACAATGACCCTCTGATGAAGCGTTAAATATCCCAGCCGCAACCCATCCAACCGTTTATTCACCCTTTCCACGGCACTCCCAGAATTAACCATCCTAGCTTGCTGTACATCCAGCATATACTCAATCCCACAAATCTTAACCCGATCCACAACACCCCACCTCCCACTACCCTCTCCCCCCACCTTCCCCTCCCAATCCCCTAACCCCATAAACTTAGATTTCTCTACATTCACCCTCATACCAGTCACCTCTCCAAACAGGTCCATAATCCTCCCCACCCCTCCTAAACCTTCCCTCTCCCACACATGAATCGTCGTGTCATCTACATAACCGACAATTCCCGGCACCCCCCCCCAGCCGCTCCCCCCTCACACATACCTCCACCGCTCTATAAAACGGATCCTGCAAACATGCAAAAAGTAGTTGGGATAAAGGACACCCCTGCTGCAGACCTCTACCCATAGGGATCCACTCCCCCACCCTTCCATTCACCTGCACCCGAACACCCGCTCTATGATACAATGTTTGTATCCACCTCACAATCTCAACCCCAAACCCTTGTCTCCTCAGTATCCACCACAACGCTTCTCTCTCGACACTATCATATGCAGCCCTCCAATCTAAGGCCAACACACCCCCCCTCCATTCCTTGCACACTCTCCACAAACCCCCGAATCACCCCATGCCCCTCATACATGGTCCTTCCCGGCACCCCATACTGGCCCGCTGCCACCACCCTATTGATCACACACTTCAACCTATTCCCCAATATTTTAGGGAATAACTTATAATCCGCACACAGTAAAGAAATAACCCTATAGTCCTTCACCGTGTGCGGACTGGCCACCTTTGGAACCAAGACTACCACCGCAGTTGCTTGCAAAACCCCCAGCTCACCTTTGTTTTTCATCACGTTCAACAACCTCACCAAGAACTCCTTAAGTATGTCCCAATTTCGTAAGTAAAACTCACATGGCAGACCGTCAATTCCTGGGGATTTACCTCTACTCATTCCTGATAATGCCCGCCACACCTCCCCTTCGTCAATGTCCCCTCCCAGCACCATACGGTCCCCCCTGCTCAGAACATTAACCACATGCCTTCCCAACTGCTCCAACCCCCCCCCCCTGCACTCCACCACTCCTCAAAGAAGTCCCAAACCATTCATCCACATAACAGCCCATCCCTTCTGCCGTATGAAGCACCTGCCCCACACGAAAACCTCCAACCTCCTCCTGCACTAACAAACATTCTATCTCTGTAGCCGCCTGACATTTCTGCTGCCCCCGCAGAACACACACCGAAGGCCTGTCACCCCACAAAACTTTCTATAACCCACCCTTAACCCACACTGCATCAAACTTCTGATTCTGCAATTCCCTGATGTGTTGCTTCAGCCCCTCTATTTCCTCCACAGGATAGCCCCTGCCCCCCACCCCTCTCCCATAATAATCCCTCAACCGCCCCTCTAAATATCTTATAAGCCCAAAAGTCATCTGAGCTTCCCCCTTACCCTGTCTAACATAATACGCCCTAATCCTCTCCTTTGCCACTCCATCCCACCACACCAACATATCCCCAACAGCTTCCCCTCCCAACCACAACTCCCTCCACAATCGCGCAAACCCCTCCCTCCCCCCTCCATCTTCAAGGAGCCGAACATTCAATTTCCAAAAACTCCTATGCCTCTTAGGCAACCCATCCCACCCTACTTCAACAATTACCGCCGGATGATCTGAATATGCTACGTCCACCACACACACCCTTTCCACCCTTGCAGTCTGTGTTACGTACAAATAGTCCAGACGAGCAGCATACCCTCGTCGCATGAACGTGTGCTCCACCTCCCACACCTCACCTGTAGCCACATCCCACAACCCCGCCCCTCGCAAAAGATCCCCTAACACTACAGAGTGAAACCCCACCCCTCGAGGCTCCACATGTTTCTTTCTCACCACACAATTCCAGTCACCCCCCACAACCGCCATGGGGGGAAACGACCGGAGGTGGTACACTAACACATCCCTCACAAAGGCAGTCTTGACACGACCATCCCCCTCTGTGGGCCTATAGACACACACTAGCGCAACCCCTCTCCCCCATCCACAGCCCATCCACTCGCACAACCCGTCCTTCCTCCCCTACCTCACTACGATACACAACGGGCTGGTCTCTCGCAAAAGGATGGCAACTTCCCCTTTTCAATCAAGGTGAATGTGCAACAAGCACCTGAAATCCATCCAGTACCAACTCACACCCAGCTTTATAATTGTGCTCTTGCACAAAAGCTACATCCACTCCATACCTTCGTAGGAAACCCACAAACCACATACACTTCACTCTGTCTCGCAACCCATTTACATTTACTGAAACACTTTAAGCCAGCTATACCTTGTGCCCTGTCGGCACTGATCCGCTTTTAGACGCCTGCTGGTGTTTACCACCATTCACACGACCAGACACCGGAGGTCTTCCAGTGTCCACCGCCGGACCCCTTGGCCCATTAGGGCCACCTCGTGCCACCTCTGCCCATACCTTCTTGCCAGGCCTCTGCGCCGGGGTGAGGACATCATCAGAGTCTGACAATGCCGCCGCCCGTTTGCATGATCCTCCCACTGCCTGCATAGCTACCTCCAGAAGGCCTTTGTTGTGCACCATCACCTCTACGGTGATGACATCCATCCCAGCAGCCTGTTTCTCAACCATCTTCTCCACATCCTGGGACCATACACACGACACATTCCCAAGGGATAATTCAAGCCCCTCCTCTTCTACCTCTCCCGGTGTGTCCAACAATCCCTTCAGCACAATCGCTAATGTGTCATCCACTCTCTCCTCCATGACCATCCTGCCCTCCACGCCCAGCATAACCAGGCCAACGGAGGAAGGATCTCCAGGTAGAGTCACACAAGACACCTCAATCAGCTCCTCTCGCTCCACCTCTTCACTCCACAATGACGACTTTGGACGTGCACCCGACTCAGGCACAACAGTCACCTCCTGGACGGTCTCTTCCATTGGTGGCCGCCCTACGTCATTCTTCCACTGTTGTCGACCACATTGTGCTGCAACGTGATCGTACTCTCCACAAAGACGACAAGTGCAGCGTTGCCCAGCATAGGACACCATCACTTGCGTACGAAATTCAGTCATCACTACATACGACGGTATGGGATGTTTCAAAGACATTTTCAGCGAGAAGGTACCTTCAAGGAGGCCAGCATATGCGCCCTCCATCCACTTTCTGACGGTCGCCACATGTACAGTTCCATACCTGCCGAATACCTGCCGTAAGTCCGTCTCATCAGCTTCAAAAGGCACGTTTTGTACCTTAACCCATGTGTAGTAACGTGAGACATCAATGAGCCTCACTGTGACCGCCGGGTTGACAACCACACAACGGTCTTGATATTTGTTGACTAACTGCTCGTAGACACTCATTGTTCGTAGCTTAACGAAGACCCTATAGGCTCCATTAAGAGCCACTCCATAAAGTTCTTCATCAGCTACACCATAAGTCTCCCTGATGATGGCTGGTAGGATAACAGAAGCTGTTTGGGCCATCACAGCCCCACGCACCAGCTGTATACAGACAGTGTTGATCCGCCTTCGTGTTTGCTCCGCCATATTGAGAAAATCTCAGCTTGTCTCAACGGCCAGCAGAGGGCAGTGTGACAAAGCACTAAAGGAGTCTTGAGAGTACTATAGATGTTTAGGTAAGCATAGATGCAATACAGATAATTGCAACGAGAATTGCATACAGTTCAGCTGTAAAAATGCTAGCAATCTAATAAATGACCTTGTATAACATTGTCCGGGAAAACTGCTGCAAACCCGACATCAAAAGGTTTAGAACCGTCAGTGCAAACAGAGTTGCTCAATAATGTCAGCATCACATGTCAGGATGATATGTGGAAGAACAACTGTTCCACTGCAAGAATTGAGAAATGTTTATGAACTGTGACAGGAATAATGTCAGTAGTGGTAAGAATGGGAAGATTGTGAGCTTGTCCAGCAGTGTGCACAGTGACGATGCGTATACCACTCATATTATAATCATAACGAAGCTCTAATCCTTAAAGGTCATATACACTCTTGAGAACAATAAATGAAATATTTTGTCCATGGCGAAGGAGAGCCTTTGCTAATACTATGGTCTGAAAGATAGTCAGTGGGATATGTTAGTTGTAAAGAATTTATTAATGTGTGTCATACAGCGCCGCCGGGCTGGGAAGGCTGCAGGGGTAATGGATAGCAAGAGGGAGAGGGATGATTATTAGGTCACGGAGTGCAGCGGGGCAGTGGATAGTTCATTGGTAGAGGGTAGCAAGAGACTGAGACATCATCAAAGCTTGTGCAGTAAATCAGTTGCTGTCAAAGTCAATGAGAGAGACTGGGTTAAAAGAGGTTCCATCAGCAAGAAGGGAAGATAAAGTAAGGGCAGTAGAGCGGAGACGACGTTGGAGATAAATTTTGCGTGCTCGTTGATAAAGTGGGCAGTCCAACAGAATGTGGCTAACAGGAATTGGAACCTGACAATTCTCAGAGTGGAACAGGGCGCCTCTCCATGAGATACCCATGAGTAAGATGAGTGTGGCTGATGCGAAGACGGGAGAGAAGTCTCCCAACCTCGACACTGATGATACGAAGACGACAAGAAACCTACACTTGGTTTAATAGAATGTAGTTTATTATAGAACAGATCAGACCATCGTTGTTGCCAACGGGTGCAAAGGTGGGTAGCAATTACAGCAAAATAGTCTGTGGATGGAACACCTCTATATGAAACTGGGAGGTCATATACTGCTGACCACGCAGCAGTGTCTGCCTGTTCATGGCCCTGTACATCAACATGACCGGGGACCCAACAAAAAGCAATATCTTTGTGCTTGCTAGAGATACGGCATAACCAAAGTTGGATACGAAGAACCAGGGGATGAGGCATATCAAATTCTCGTAAAGCCTGTAAAGCACTAAGGGAGTCTGAAACGACTACAAATGGTGACACAGGCAAAGATGTAATACGGATAAGTGCTACGAGAATGGCATACAATTCAGCCATGAAAATGCTAGCCAGGGATAATAAATGCCCTCACACAACACTGGAAACACTGCTGCAAATCGGACGCCGTCAGAAGGCTTGGAAGCATCGGTATATACTGCGATGGCACGAGAATGAGATCGGAAGTGGTTAAGAAAAAGAGCGAGAAGCCACAGTAGACAGCTGGGCTTTCGTGCATGGCAGTGGGAAAGAACAGACACGAACCATCGGAACTTCTCAAGGAGGTAGGGAAAAGTGAGGTGCTACATGAACATAAAGATTGTAACTGAAGAGAAGACAAGAGCGAATGTAGGCGAAGAGAAGGAGGGGGGGGGGAGGGTTACAGAATAAACAGGGGTGATGAACAAATAAAGAATGTCTACTAACATCATTGACTATCCTATATATGGAAGGATTGCGGAGGTCATGAGATCGAACATAATAGTGAAGGCAAGAGCATCACGGCGATCGAACAAGGATGGAATATTCGCCTGTGCATAGAGTCTCTCAACTGGCGAAGAGCGAAAAGCACCGAGGCATAAACGTAATCCTTGGTGATGGATGAGGTTAAGGCTAGAGAGAGTTGCAGGAGAGGATGCTGAATATATCTGGTCACCATAATCGAGTTTCGATAAAATTAGGGCTGAATGTGGTCGAAGGAGAGTTCTACGATCAGCCCCCCATGAAAGATGAGCGAGGGTTTTAAGGAGGTTTAGCCGGCTATGGCAAGCTGCCTTCAGAGAGGTAATGTGAGGTTTCCAGGATAACCTACGATCAAACAGAAGGCCAAGAAACCTGACCGTATCAAGTTCTGGGATACACGAGCCATGTAGGTACAATGGATGATCAGAGACGACAGAGCGTCTAGTGAAAGTAATTTGGTGAGTTTTAGTACTAGAAAAGTTAAACCCTTGAGTGGTGGCCCAATTGGAAACACGGTTGACCGCATGCTGGAGAGAAACTGCAAAGAGGTGACAGTCAGCGCCTGCACAAGCTATAGTGAAGTCATCAACAGAGCGATGACTATTATTATTATAATCAAGGGGAGCGCTAAATCCGTAGGATTATGCAGCAGAGCGATGACCAAATATTGGATGGAAGAAAGAGGCCAGATTATTTATAGCAGGGAGAAAATGTTGTGCTCAGAATACACCCCTGGGGGACAGCTTCAGCTTGGACAAAGTCCGGGGAAAGCATATTATTAACCCGAACACCGAAATGTCTTTCAGTTAAGAAGTTCTTAAGGAAAAATGGTAGATTGCCTCGGAGGCCTAAGGAGTGGGCCTGGGTCAAGATATTATACCTCCAAGATGTGGCATATGCCTTCTCAAGATCAAAAAAGATGACAATAACTGAGAAGTTAATGGCAAGGGCATTACGGACATATGTATCTAAGCATAGTAAGGGGTCAGTGGTAGAACGTCCCTTACGAAAGCCATACTGATTAGTGGAGAGACTGTTGTTTGTCTTTAAATACCACATCAAATGTCTATTTACCAGATATTCCATCACCTTGCAAACTGCACTGGTAAGAGCAATGGGACGGTAGTGGGAGGCATCATGTCCCATAGTACCTAGTTTGCGGAGAGAGAAAAATGGCAGATTTCCATAGCTAGGGAAGAACTCAATGTGACCAAATAAGGTGAGAGAGTCGTAAGAGGACTGCAAGGGCTGACTGATGTAAATGCTGTAGCATACGAATATGAATGCCGTCAGGCCCAGCTGCTGCTGATCGGCAAACAGTGTGTTGCCTCCAGTTCCAGAAGTATAAAAGGCACATTATAAGATTCTTCTCGGATAGAAGAAAAACTTAAGGTCTCTAACTCTGGCAGACCTTGAAGAATGAGACGAGGGGGCTGTAGGGCAATTTGCCGCGCGCGCTCACCGAAAAATCGAAAAAATATGGATATTGAGTTATATATACTGAAAAAAAGCTCAACTCTTTGGCAACACAATGGTACCAGAATGAATGTTCTACGACGTTTCTACAAGAAATTATAGTCATTTATATCAGGTATGGTGACGGCGATGTTGGTACCGAGTCTGCTCACGGCCTATATATTTTTTGGAGTTATTTTCTTGTTTTTTATCGCCTTTTCTTGCATTATTCTTTCTAATATAATAACTGACTATTTGGCATCATAAAACAGTAGGCGGGACTTATCCCGAGACTTAGTGACTGCCGGGAACCAGATGGGAACGCTCGGCAGTGTTCCACCGCTCCAGGTGCCAGCCAGGAATCACCCATTATTACGCTTATATCAGCTTATATATCAACTTTACGGCTTATTTGTCTATCAGAATTGATCTAATATGATATAATAAACACTCTAAATAACATACAAACATGTTATATACTCTAGGCTGAATAAAATAGGCCATAATATGACGAAAGATTATCGGGAATATTTCCATAAATATTGAGCTACTCCTCTCCATGTCCCATTCTTTAGTCTCTGAGTAAGAGAAAACGGTGTTTTGAAGAGGATAACTGCACTAGAACATCAGTTTACTAAGAAATACACCCAAACAAACGCGATTTTCGCGAAAAAATTTTTTTTTTTTTGAGACGGGGGGCCGGCCGGCATTCCCGGCCGATATCTCGGAAGTAACTTATTCACCTAGGGCAACAAATAATTCCTTTATTACTTAATTAAATGGAATAATATGCACAGACATTGTAGAATAATGATTTCTCTTATTTTCGCCGATTAGTTTTTGAAAATATTCCAAATACTTTGGGAGTTATGTGGGAGTAAAGGGCAGATTTTTTTGCAATATTCCAGAACTAACAAACTTTATTTTTTTTGTGAAATAACGGTAAGGTATTTTTAGAGGGAACAATCGGTCAAAATAAGTATTAGCATTGTACTCTCGGCACCAAGTGTCAAAACCACCTTACGTAGTCCCATATAAGAATGAAGTATTGCCCAAGGGCAATTTCAGTAAATCAGTCTTTTCTCAGTTGTTGTTTGAGGTATATTTTTGATAAATATTTTCAAGAAAGAGTGAGAACACTTTGTCTTGTGTACCAAAACTGAACAAAATCGGACGGTAAATAACCGAGTTAGGGATTTTGCCCTACGCCTCCCTTAAGGTCTCTAACTCTGGCAGACCTTGAAGAATGAGACGAGGGGCATAGATGAAGCCCCTGAGAGATACGGACAAGATGATTACCTATGTCGGTGGCAACGTCTAGAGGGTTTGCAATATCAACACTAAAGCAACCTAAAGTACAGGAGCCGGGTAGGGAGAGTAATTACCACTCAGTTACCGGACTTTTTTTTTCAAGACCGCACTCACAGAGGAAGCAGAAGTGATGGTAGAAACAATCCTGCCAGCAAGTGCGTTTAGTGTCACGGATGACAGCCAGTGACCGCTCTCTTCTGCTTAAAATCAAGGAGAGTCTCTGTGGTTCTATTGTACTGGTACATGCCCCACGCAGCACGTTTCAAATGTACTGCCCGAGCACAAGCAGGAGACCACCAAGGCATACACTTCTGAGAATGATAAATTGGACATGTGCAACTCTTGGGTATCTTTATTGAGGAAACGTTTCGCCACACAGTGGCTTCATAAGTCCATACAAGGGAGAATCGTGAAGAACAGGAGGAGAACGAGGTAATCAGTCCCTCAACCTTGAGTTGATGTGGTTAGTCCATCAATCTTGATGGACTGACTACATCAACTCAAGGTTGAGGGACTGATTACCTCGTTCTCCTGCCCTTCACGATTCTCCTTGTATGGACTGATGAAGCCACTGTATGGCGAAACGTTTCCTCAATAAAGATACCCAAGAGTTTCACATGTCTAATTTATCAACATGTCAGATATCTGAACCATTCATCTACACTTCTGAGAATGCCTGCCCAAAGTTAGAGATATAGAATGTGAAGCTGCGGTTAAAAACTGAGGTCGAGAAGAGGTGTAAAAGCTCATCAATGGAGGACGAAGAAGGAACCTCACTAAAAGTAGTTAGATGCGAGTAAAGGTCCTAATTTGCTCAATCAAATTGCCAGCGTGGGTTACGAGGTGGTGGTGAATATGAAGTAGAAGTAAGGATGATGGGAAAATGATCGCTGTCGTGCAAGCCTGGGAGGACAGACCAGGTAAAGTCTAGTACAGTTGAGGAAAAGCAGACCGAGAGATCGATCCAAGAGAGAGAATGAGCATGAAGATCAAAATGGGTGAGAGTACCCGTATTTAAAACATGGAGGGGAAGAGAAGCATGAAAAGCCTCCAACTGAATGCCACGGGAGTCACGTTGAAAGCCCCCTTCCCCAGAGGAAATGGTGGGCATTAAAATCGCCAAGTAATAGAAGTGGTGGCTGTAAGGAAGAAGCCAGAAATGCAACATCTGGGATAGATAATGCCTGAGAATGCGAGAGATACAAAGAACAGATTGTATACCACTTATTCAAGTGGATACGGGCTGCAGTGTAATGCAGTGAAGTATGAACAAAGAGCTGACGGTATGGAATACTGGTGCATATAAATAGTGCACTTTCATTACAGGTTCCATCGGGAAAAGTGCTGTCATGGATCGAGTCATGGCTCACTAATAGGAAGCAAAGAGTGTGCTTAAATGGGGTTAAATCAGAGTGGGGATCTGTAACAAGTGGCGTACCACAGGGATCAGTCTTAGGCCCGTTGTTTATAATATATATCAATGACCTTGAGGGTATTACTAGTGATATGAGCAAATCCGCCGATGACACACATAGGTAGGATAATTGATTCAAACGTAGATGTTAGGGAACTTCAGGAGGATTTAGACAAACTATTCTTGTAAAGTAAAAGGACACAAGTGCAACTAATATGACATTTTATTGTGGCAACGTTTCGCTCTCCAGGAGCTTTATCAAGCCATTACAAACAATACATGGACACAGAGGGTATAAAATTCAGAGACGCCCAATTAGTGATTAAAGAAACTAATTTCCGCAGACGCAAGTGCCTCGAATCAGCACTGATCGCTGTTTCGAATACAGTTAAACAAAGAACGGCAGCTTCACCATCTCTGAAGTCTTAGCAAGAATCCTCCTGAAAACAGTAAACTCTGCCATCACATAGTCTCTCCTGTTATACTACACAAAGCACATTACAGAGAGTGAACACTGAAACAGGCTGCCTCTTTCCAGTCTATATTTGTCCAACCTATTTTCATGTTACCCAAGTAATAGCTTTTATATCCTTTTACTCATGTACGAATTAATTGCTCTACCATATTGTATTACTACTACTACTTTTGTCACTACTACTACTACTACTACTACTACTACTACTACTACTACTACTACTACTACTACTACTACTACTACTACTACCACTAGTGAACATCTAAATGGTACCTAACTAGTACTGCACCTCACTCTGAGCCTTTATATACCCTCTGTGTCCATGTATTGTTTGTAATGGCTTGATAAAGCTCCTGTAGAGCGAAACGTTGCCACAATAAAATGTCACATTAGTTGCACTTGTGTCCTTTTACTTTACATATTGTCGGTAATTCTACCAACTTTATTACAAACTATTCTTGGTCAGAAAAGTGGCAGATGAAGTTCAATGTAGATAAATGCAAGGTTCTAAAGCTCGGGAGTGTCCATAACCCTAGCACTTATAAGTTAAATAATGTAGAACTTATTTTGTGCAAGAAAGGTATAAAATACCGATAATATTTAAGTTTAGACACATGTGCAACATCTGGATATCTTTATTGTAGACATTTCGCCATCCAGTGGCTTTATCAATACAGATTCTAGGACATAATTAGAAGACAATAGAACTTTATACAAAAGATGAGGTAATCTGTGGAAAATACTGTACATATTTTCAAGAAATACAGTTATATGTAAATAGATGGCCATACTGTATTTAGTAAAAATTTATGTTATAAAAAATGGGAAGAAGCCTGCGCCTGCACAGAAGGGACTCGCCGTTGTGTTTTGAATGAACCAAGAAAACGTTAGTGAATGGGAAAAAATTTTCGTGCTCTAGAGGTTAAAATTGGGCTGACACCTCTCAAATAGGGGGCGAAATTGTTGAATGTGTATTCCTGCATAACTTGAGATATCAGGCGACTGGACAAGACAGCTCCAGGAACCTCAGATAAGGCTGTGATGTTTTAACTCTGGCCAGTGTTATTTTCATGTATAGACAGTGAGGTTTTCTGAGTATGATACACCTTGATCTCCAGTCAAATTGGTGAGTGAGTTCAAGATATTCTCCTTCTGTTATGTATATGTGTATATATATAATCCTTTATTAATTTAATATACAGTCCACAAACTTATATATTTACCAGAATTCTTGTTGATGCATCTTTTATTTATAATTAATAGGTCTAGAGCAACTTGTGGATAAGACAGTTGTAGGTATCGAAGGGGGACATTTTTGCGACCTAGGTGTCCAAAATTCCTACTTGTCTACGTAACTGATAAATAATAATCTTTGTTATCATTTACTGTTATGTACATGATGAGTTACATACAGATAAATGTAATTTTCCACATTTAATTTGCCCGTTGGTCCTTCTTGAACCGGAGGTAATTAGTGAAGTCATTAATTAGTTAATTATTTAATAATTATATGTGAAATGCCAGAAGGAGGTGGATGTTAAGTTCATAAATTTACTTAATGTGTAGTGGATTATAATTATTACAATATTAATTTGGATAAGCCAAGTCAAGTATGACTAAAGATTATATTAATGTGTATAATATTAATTTTGCTATGCCAAATTCAGGCAAGGATTTATATTAATTTGTATAATATTAATTTGATAAGACAATTCTGGCCAAGATTTATATCAGTGTATGTGTAATTTATAAGCCAAGTGTAGCTAATTATATTAATGTGTATAATATTAATTTTGCTATACCAAATTCGGGCAAGGATTTATATTAATCTGTATAATATTAATTTTGATACCTGGAGTTTACCTGGAGAGAGTTTCGGGGGTCAACGCCCCCGCGGCCCGGTCTGTGACCAGGCCTCCTGGTGGATCAGCGCCTGATCAACCAGGCTGTTGCTGCTGGCTGCACGCAAACCAACGTACGAGCCACAGCCCGGCTGATCAGGAACTGACTTTAGGTGCTTGTCCAGTGCCAGCTTGAAGACTGCCAGGGGTCTGTTGGTAATCCCCCTTATGTGTGCTGGGAGGCAGTTGAACAGTCTCGGGCCCCTGACACTTATTGTATGGTCTCTTAACGTGCTAGTGACACCCCTGCTTTTCATTGGGGGGATGGTGCATCGTCTGCCAAGTCTTTTGCTTTCGTAGTGAGTGATTTTCGTGTGCAAGTTCGGTAAGATAAGATAAGATAAGATTTCGTTCGGATTTTTAACCCCGGAGGGTTAGCCACCCAGGATAACCCAAGAAAGTCAGTGCGTCATCGAGGACTGTCTAACTTATTTCCATTGGGGTCCTTAATCTTGTCCCCCAGGATGCGACCCACACCAGTCGACTAACACCCAGGTACCTATTTGCTGCTAGGTGAACAGGACAACAGGTGTAAGGAAACGTGTCGAATGTTTCCACCCGCCGGGAATCGAACCCGGGCCCTCCGTGTGTGAAGCGGGAGCTTTAGCCACCAGGCCACCGGGCCACTAGTCCCTCTAGGATTTTCCAGGTGTATATAATCATGTATCTCTCCCTCCTGCGTTCCAGGGAATACAGGTTTAGAAACCTCAAGCGCTCCCAGTAATTGAGGTGTTTTATCTCCGTTATGCGTGCCGTGAAAGTTCTCTGTACATTTTCTAGGTCGGCAATTTCACCTGCCTTGAAAAGTGCTGTTAGAGTGCAGCAATATTCCAGCCTAGATAGAACAAGTGACCTGAAGAGTGTCATCATGGGCTTGGCCTCCCTAGTTTTGAAGGTTCTCATTATCCATCCTGTCATTTTTCTAGCAGATGCGATTGATACAATGTTATGGTCCTTGAAGGTGAGATCCTCCGACATAATCACTCCCAGGTCTTTGACGTTGGTGTTTCGCTCTATTTCGTGGCCAGAATTTGTTTTGTACTCTGATGAAGATTTAATTTCCTCATGTTTACCATATCTGAGTAATTGAAATTTCTCATCGTTGAACTTCATATTGTTTTCTGCAGCCCACTGAAAGATTTGGTTGATGTCCGCCTGGAGCCTTGCAGTGTCTGCAATGGAAGACACTGTCATGCAGATTCGGGTGTCATCTGCAAAGGAAGACACGGTGCTGTGGCTGACATCCTTGTCTATGTCGGATATGAGGATGAGGAACAAGATGGGAGCTAGTACTGTGCCTTGTGGAACAGAGCTTTTCACCGTAGCTGCCTCGGACTTTACTCTGTTGACGACTACTCTCTGTGTTCTGTTAGTGAGCCAATTATAGATCCATCGACCGACTTTTCCTGTTATTCCTTTAGCGCGCATTTTGTGCGCTATTACGCCATGGTCACACTTGTCGAAGGCTTTTGCAAAGTCTGTATATATTACATCTGCATTCTTTTTGTCTTCTAGTGCATTTAGGACCTTGTCGTAGTGATCCAGTAGCTGAGACAGACAGGAGCGACCTGTTCTAAACCCATGTTGCCCTGGGTTGTGTAACTGATAAGCCAAGTCTGGGTAAAGGTTTGTTTGTATTAATATACATTTAAAATTTATATTATAATTTTCTTACATGTAATTGCTAAGCTCAAGTAGCTAGGATTTATTCAAAGGTAAGTTGTATCAGTGTTGTAAGTTGTAATCAGTGTTATTAATTAAGTTGAATTTAATACATTGCATCATGGCTGAAAATGAAGAAATTAATGTAGAAGACAAACATATAGAATATAGAGCAAAGAAAGCATCACTGCAAGCTAGAAAGGGTCATGAACCAAGGCATATAATAAATGTTTGGAATTAATGAATCAAGAAACTGTGAATACTGATGATTTAAAATTGTATTTAGATGCTTTGGGGAATAGATATGATTCATACAAATTATATTACAACAAATATGAAGGAGATTTATTAGTAAACTGTGTAGATGAGACTGAAGTAGATCTCATGATTAATCAGTAGTATGAATTAGAGGAAAAGATTCTTTCTTGTAAAAGTCAGGCCTTGAATAAATTAAAATGTGTAAACCAGGCAGTTAATCAGTCTGCTCCAACAAATAATATGTCTTTGCCAAAACTCCCAGAATTATGTTTACCTGTATTTAATCCTGGAGAAAACTGGGAGGAATTTTGGTAAATTTTTAAAGCAGCTGTGCATGACAGGAGTGACCTAGACTGTGTAACCAAATTATTTTACCTCAAAGGACAGGTAAGAGGAGATGCTCACATACTCATACAAATCTTTCCCAGCGTAGATGACACTTACAAGGAAGCAGTTGACTTGTTGAAGGTCACTTATGGTAATATAGAACAAAGTAGGTTGGATCTAGTGAATATCATTGTTAATTTAAAATCTCCAGATCACACATACAAAGGTTTACAGCAGTTTAGAGGTAAACTGGAGAGCACTCAAAACTTTAAGTAATAAATATAATCTGAAGGAATCAGACTGGTTATTGAGTGCCATGGTACAGAATAAATTAAGCTGTAAAACACTTAAATGGGTCTCAAAAAAATATCACAAAGGTTATTTTGGTCTGGAGGAAATAAGACTAGGTCTACAAGAATTAATTGTTCAGTTGCAGACCAGCCAACCAACTCATTTTAAAGATGCAACACATAATAACTCTGAGGTATCTGTCAAGTTTCACAAAGGGAAAAATTATCAAAATGTTAATAATGATGGTTTTGCCGAAGTAGCCTTACCTGTGTTACAGGTAAAAATTGATGATAAAAGGCATAAATCAAAAAATGTAAATGCAGTATTAGACCAAGGATCCCAGCGTACTTTCATAAAACGTAAATGTCTTGATGGTATGAAAGTACAGATGGGAGATCCCACAACTTTAAAATTATCTGGTTTTCTCTCGGATAAAAGAGCTCAATTGTATGACACTGTTTATGTAACTGTCAGGTTGGGCAATGAGAAAAAACGTGTTAATGCAGTAATTGTAGATAGACTTCCAGAGAAAATATCTACAATAGGGCTTAGTAAAGCTACAGAAAGACTTACATAATGTAAATTTAGCACCTTCTGGTGTAAGTGATGATTCTGTAGGCCCAATAAATATTTTGATAGGTAGTGACTATTATGCCTCCTTTGTAAAGGGTATGGTAAAGAAATGTGGTGTTACCCTTTTGAAGACTGCTGGAGGCCATGTAATGTATGGTAGGATTCCTCGTAATAATAATTCATGACTAGAGGAAACTACAAATACCATAACTGTGTGTCTTACTCATGAAATCGTGCCCCAGTATAATTCTTCCATAGAGGATGGTGTTGAGCCAGTGCATAAATTGTGGGAATTAGACAGCATTGGAATAAATGTAAATGAAGAAAGTCCAGACGATTCTTTTACTCTGGAACAATACCTGAGAGATGTAAAATTTGAATCTGGGCAATACTTGGTACGACTTCCGTGGAGACTGAACCATCCAGAATTGCTCACTAATTACAGAATGGCATATGGACAATTAAAGGCTCAGCTCTGCGAACTGAGTAAGACACCAGAATTGTTAACTGCCTATAATAATATAATTGCTGAGCAGTTAATTAATAAATTCATAGAAGAGGTACCTCCTGAGCAAGCCAAAATTTATGGTCACTATTTGCCACATCACGGAGTGAAGAAGGATTCTAAGACCAATCTTTTGAGAATTGTGTTTAATTGTAGTGCCAGGAGTAACAAAAATATACCTAGTTTAAATGACTATTTGATGACAGGTCCGTCGTTGACGGAAAAACTAGGAGATATCTTATTAAATTTCAGGATGAAGAATTATGCCTTTACGGCTGACATAAGTAAAGCTTTCCTAAGAGTGGGTTTACAAGAGGCTGACCGGGATTGTACCCGCTTCTTATGGCCTGAGAATCCTAGTGACCCTCTTAGCCCTCTGAAAACCTTTCGCTTTAGGAGCGTATTATTTGGCGCTAAATCCAGTCCGTTCCTACTTCAAGCTACGATAAATGCACACCTTAACCCTATGGGAAGTCCATTGAGTAAAGTAATGAGCAAACAATTTTATGTGGACAATTTCCTGGGTGTGACGTCAACTGGAGAGGAACTGTTAATGACTTATGGAGAGGCTAATAAAATAATGCAAAGTGCAAAAATGCCTCTGAGAGAATGGAATAGTAATTCGTCCAAATTAAAGGACAAAATAAGTGAAGATTACCCTGGAGATGAAGTACCAAAATGTAGTAATGTATTGGGATTAACTTGGAATACTGAGAGAGATTTGTTAATGTTAAAACCTAATAATTACAGTATGCCCAATAAATTAACTAAGAGAGTTTTGCTTGCTGAAGTTTCCAAATGTTTTGATCCACTAGGTTTAGTGTCACCCCTTACTATAAGAGGGAAATTATTAATACAGGAAGCATGGAAACTTAAATGTGCTTGGGATGAAATTCTACCTGAGGAATTCATTAACAGGTGGGATGAATTAATTGGTGATTATGAGAAAATTCCAATGTTGGAGTTCCCACGCCAGGTGGCCAATCCAAATGGGAAAAATGTAATCCACATTTTTTGTGATGCTTCAAAATTAGCATATGGAGCAGTTGCTTACCTTCAGTGTAATAGTGTTATTTCTCTTATGTCTAAGGCTAAAGTGTCTCCAATTAAATCACGTACCTTACCTCAGTTGGAATTAACAGCCATTTATGTAGGTGTCAAATTAGCTAATTATATAAGAAATAAGTTACAGGAGATAAATATTAGCGACACTGTAATTTGGTCTGATAATGAGGTATCCTTACAATGGATTCGTAATGGAAACAGTAAAATTGTGTACGTACAAAACAGAGTCGCTGAAATTAATCAGATGCAAAAGAAGTATAATAGTTTGGGTCAGCATATGTTAACATTTAATCATATACCTGGTGAGGAGAATCCAGCCAATTTCTTGTCTCAAGGTTTACCTTATGCTAAATTTGTAAATGCTGTATCATGGTTTAAAGGACCGAGTTGGTTGGTAAATAAAGCTAATTGGCCTGTGCAAAAGGCGTATATTGCTCCTGTTGAAATTACTGTGACCACCACTCCAATAGTTTGTCCTTCTTTAGCCATTGATATAAATAGGTATTCTTCTTTACCCAAACTAATCAATGTAACTAAGTTGGTTTTTAAATTTCTAAACAAGATGAATATCTCGTAAGTTTTCAAATCCTCTTGAATATTGGATAAAGAGGGTACAAGAACAACTCTATGGAAATGAGATTAAACTGATGATGGAAAGAAAAATTGTGAAAGGTTCCATAATAGAGAAATTGGGGCTGCATTTAGAGAACAATGTAATTAGGTGCAGAGGTAGGTTACAAAATGCTGAATTGGGCGATTATGCTAAACACCCTATCTTACTGCCCAAAACTCATCTAACAAATTTAATTGTGCTAAATGCCCATAAAATTGTAATGCACGGTGGGGTACAAGATACCTTAAATTGTATTGGGGAAACTTTCTGGATTCCATAAGGACGGCAAAGTGTAAAAAGGGTGATTAAATCTTGTGTAATATGTCGCCGTGTGGATGACAGATCCTATATGTACCCAGGTCCTCCACCATTGCCAAATGAGCAATTTGAGTCGTTCAGCAACGAACTCCGCCCGGCCGCAGTGTGGAAAATACTGTACATATTTTCCAGAAATACAGTTATATGTAAATATTTGGCCATACTGTATTTAATAAAAATTTAGGTTATAAAAAATGGGAAGAAGCCTGCGCCTGCACAGAAGGGACGTGCCATTGTGTTTTGAATGAACCAAGAAAACGTTAGTGAATGGGAAGAATTTTTCGTGCTCTAGAGGTTAAAATTGGGCTGACACCTCTCAAATAGGCGAAATTGTTGGATGTGTATTCCTGCATAACTTGAGATATCAGGCGACTGGACAAGACAGCTCCAGGAACCTCAGATAAGTCTGTGATGTTTTAACTCTGGCCAGTGTTATTTTCATGTATAGACAGTGAGGTTTTCTGAGTATGATACACCTTGATCTCCAGTCAAATTGGTGACTAAGATATTCTCCTTCTGTTATGTATATATATATATATATATATATATATATATATATATATATATATATATATATATATATATATATATATATATATATATATATATATATATATAATCCTTTATTAATTTAATATACAGTCCACAAACTTATATATTAACCAGAATTCTTGTTGATGCATCTTTTATTTATAATTAATAGGTCTAGAGCAACTTGTGGATAAGACAGTTGTAGGTATCGAAGGGGGACATTTTTGCGACCTAGGTGTCCCAAATTCCTACTTGTCTATGTAACTGATAAATAATAATTATCTTTATCATCATTTACTGTTATGTACATAACGAGTTACATACAGATAAATGGAATTTTCCACATAATCAGTCCCTCAGCCTTGGAGTTAGTGTTCACAGCATCGTGGAGGAGAATCTGGATTCCCAGACGACCAAATATACCAATTCTTCAGATCAAGAGCCTCTTCACAACGGTAGGGAACCCTCTTCAAGAGATCTATAGGTTCCAAAGTTATGAATGAAAACTAAAAACTACGTATACATGGGAAGCCGTAAACCCTCCGGGGTTATAACAGCGCCTGGTGAAAGTAAGCAGCCATGTTAAATTATAATTATATAAAATTATGTATATAGAGGACAAAACTAATTCCTTGTAAATTATTATAATCAGAAAGCGCTAAACCCACAAATTCCTTGTAAAGCGTCCCTCACTAGCATTAAGAAACCTCACAAGATGAGACAGTTTCGCGCTCTGGAAGTTGTTAGATGTTGGGGAAAGTCATCTTTCAAAGCTTAGTCAGTTCAGATCACAACTTTTTCCTGAAGAGGAAAAAGATGTGACCATTAACATGTTGCAAACTCAATCAATAAAGATAAAATACCAACAATTTGAACAAAAAACCGAATGCAGTATAATGCGATCCTTTATCAACTACGTATCGCCAACACAGTTAAGTTTTATAGTCATAACTAGATCTACCCGAGGAGAGTACGCGAGTATATACAAGCCGTGACACTGAAGGGTAAGGCGAGGAATGTTTGAATGCTGAGAAGCAGTTGGATTTGAGGACATGTCCGGTATGGGCTACTAGGTTTATTGCTATGCAGCGTAACGAAGTTACCTGGCAAGAGGTTCAGCTATGTTGTAAAATCAGTTTTTCTGGTTAAAACTGTTAGATATACAGAAGAGTCATGACTAAGGCTCATCGCTAGGGAAGACACCCAGAGAGGCAGGAAATCTGAATCACTTACCGCATATCCAACATTTTCAACCTGAACAACTGCATTTACAACATGGCTGAACCTCTTGCAAGGAGACGACGTTATCCTCCATAGCAACAAACTTACCAGCCCATGCCGGGCATGTCCTCAAATCCAACCTCATTGTTCGCATCGCTATTGGGCCATGCGGATGGGCTGCGCAGTAGCTCCCACTTCACCTGGTTTCTGCGCAGTTTTCACTGATCAAACCCCCTCAAGGAAGGTTCCTTGATGTTGGTGAGGGGCTCTTGATTTAGGGAATTGGATCTGTGCTCCAGTTCCCCGAATTAAGCCTGAATGCCTTCCACATCCCCCCCCAGGCGCTGTATAATCCTCCGGGTTTAGCGCTTCCCCCTTGATTATAATAATAATAATAATCACTGATCAAACATGGCGGATTACACCGGCAGGAGGATCAACACAGTTTGCATTGAGCTGTTAATTAAGGGGTTCTCTGAGCCCTGCTACGATGAACGCACTTCTTCCGGCAATTATTAGGGATCTATACGGCATCCCTAACGAGGAACTGTATGGTGTGGCCCTTAACGGGTTGAAAAGAGTATTTGTGAAGTTTACGAGGGGCAGTTTCTACAGCAGTGTGGTGGAGGAGTACCAGGAACGCCGAATGTGCCTCAACTCGACGATGGATGTGTGCATGCATGACCTATCTACTTACTACACGTGGGTACGAGTGAGAAATGTACCTTTTGAGGCGATCAAGTTTGGTATAGAGGACGTTTTCCGCAACTACGGAGTCATTCAGGAGGCTAGAGGTGGGGTATGGCGGGATGGACCATATGAGGGCCTCCCGGAAGGTTCATACACCATCAAGATGACATTAAAGAAGCCTATACCTTCGTATGTTATGTTGACAGACAACAGAACTCAGGTATATGTGTCTTATGTGGGACAAGGGAGGACGTGTCGTCTTTGCAACTCTTATGAACATATAGCGGCGCAATGTGCACGTAGAGTTGCCCCAGGGGTGCCTGCCCCGGTGGAGGAGGTCCAGCAGACGAGTGTGGTGGCGACGGTGAAAACTGGGACTCCTCTATGGAGTGAGGAGGTGGAAAAGGAGGGAGAACAGTTGGGGACATGTGTCACACTCCCGGTGGAGGATGGAGATCCTCCTCCAAAGCCTGTGGTGGTGGAGGAAGTGGTGGAGTCGACACAGGAGGTGTCCTTAGAGTCTGTGCGCCAGGAATTCTTGGAGGAGGCTTTGGTAGGAGAGGACATGGATGGACGGCCCAGTGATAGGCAGCGATTGCAAGGGCTGAGTGAGAAGAAGGGAGTAACAGGGAATAGTGGACAGGATACAGTTGTGGTGGCAGAGGTACACAGGGAGGATGTACCTGAGGAAGAGATGGCTTTGGGAGGCAGCTCTAGGAAGCGGCCAGCGGGATTGACTGAATTAGACGACGGTTTAACACCTGGGCAAAGACCAGGTAAGAAGGCATGGGCAGAGGCGGTACGAAAATCCCCTACAGGGGAGGGAGTACAGGGAAAATCGGGGGAGAGGGACAGGGGGGGTAGGGGGTCTTATTAAAAATAGTAAGGAAAGTGTGAGCAGCTTGAAGGGAAGTGTGAGCAAGCCACAGCAGTAAGCCGCCTTTCCTTGACCATTCAGGTGTGTAACACTAAATGCTAATGGCCTCAAGACTGAAGTAAAAAGGGTATGGTTGGAGTGGTTCCTCCGATCAAGGAAGGTTCCTTGATGTTGGTGAGGGGCTCTTGATTTAGGGAATTTGATCTGTGCTCCAGTTCCCCAAATTAAGCCTGAATGCCTTCCACATCCCCCCCTAGGCGCTGTATAATCCTCCGGGTTTAGCGCTTCCCCCTTGATTATAATAATAATGGAGTGGTTCCTCAAAAGGTATGACATGGATGTTTGTTTCCTACAGGAGCATAACCATAAGTCAGGTAGTGAGTTGCGATTGAGAGGATATAAGTTGTTTGTAAGCATGGCAATGCTTTTAAAGGGAGGAGTGGCTGTTTTAGTAAAGGAGACCAGTCCATTGCGAGTTATGGGGTGGGGGGAGGGGGGAGGGTTGTTCGGGTGGATGGGTGGTGGGGGGAGAGCAGGGTATGTTTTGTGGGAGTTTATATGCCCTCGATTGGTAACGTGAGGATAAAAACAGACTTTGTTCGGGACGTATTGTTATACTATCTCGGGTTTACCTGCTATCGCGATAATTGGAGGTGATTGGAATTGTGTGATTAGGCATGGATTATTATTATTATAATCAAAAAGAAGCGCTAAGCCACAAGGACTATACAGCGATTAGGCATGGAGACGTAATACCTAGGGGGGCGGGGTGTGTGTTAGGTGTCTTACGGGATGCTTTTCGAGATGTCGGAATCGTAGATGTGGTCGGCAGGTGGGGGTATCAGGTGGAGCACACCTATGTACAGGGGAGTTATGAGGCAAGGTTAGATAGGATTTATATTAGGCAGGGGATAGGAGTGGAGAGGGTTAGAACAGTAGACGTGGGTTTGTCTGACCACAGAGCAGTGATGGCTGACCTTCGGGTGGATGGTATTCCGAGAATATATCAGAGTTATTGGAAATTAAATGCGAGGCTTTTACAGGAGGAAGATCAAGGTTGGTCCTTTCAGGCATGGTGGAAAGGGTTTTGGGAGGCTAGGGATGAGGAGGTGGATTTGCTAGATTGGTGGGAGTTGCAGGCAAAGGTGCAGATTGCAGGATTTTTTAAGAAGAGGGGCAGGGAACGGGCACGCTGGAGGTTTGGATTGCAGAATTATTTGGAGGGCCAGTTGAATGATTGTTATGGGGAGGGGGGTAGGGAAGGTCTGGGAGGAGTTATAGGGGAACTTAGAAGTTGTTTAGTGGAGATGCATATTATTATTATAATCAAAAAGAAGCGCTAAGCCACAAGGGCTATACAGCGCTGCGTGGAGATGCATAATGAACGTTTTCATGCACTCAGGGTCAGGACAGGCTTGGAGGACGTACTAAAAGGTGATAAGCCAACCGGGTATGTACTCCGAAAATTCAAGGACAGGCAGTTGAGGAATACCTTGGCACATATTGTCGTGGAGGGGGGGGGGGGAGGGTTATGTGCAGGGACAGGGTCTCTCTGAAACAGATTGTATCAGTAGTATACTGATTATTGGTTTACGGAGAAATGGAAGAGAAGGGGAGGGGTGGTTGGGTTAGAAACATTTAGAGCTATAGGGGTTCATCAGGGTTTGGGGCAGGGGGATAGGGACATGTTGGAGGGAGGCATTAAGGAGGCAGAGGTGGGGGAGGTGGTAAATGGGTTGAGTCAGGGGAAGGCACGGGGAATAGATGGGTTATCTTATGATTTTTACAGAGCACATTGGGATGATCTGAGGGAGTGCCTAGTGGCGGTTCTGAATTATATGTTGAAACGTGGTAGGATGGCACAAACAGAGAACTGGGGTTGTTGTTTTGGTGCCAAAGAAGGGGGGGGAGGAGAAGGGTTTGAAGAGATTATCGTCCGTTGTCGTTAATGTGTACAGATTACAAAATTTTTGCGAAGGTATTGGGTAACAGGTTAAAGAAGGTAATTGGGAATAGCATACGTGAGGGTCAGTATGGGATACCGGGACGGACTATGAAGAATGGGCACAGTGGGATAAGGGATTTTATAGAGAACTGCCAGGGAGGGGGCATCCTTGGCTTGGATTGGGCTCAGGCCTATGACTGCGTGAAGAGGGACTTTTTGTGGGGCTGTTTGGAGAAATTGGGTTTTGGAGAGGGGGGGGGGTAGGGAGGTGGGTGCACACTATATGAGGGGGCTGTCATGAGGGTGCAGGTTAATGGAAAGCTGGGGGGACGGTGATGATGGAACAGGGATTAAGGCAGGGTTGCCCGCTGTCGCAGTTGCTCTTTGCATGTGTGCAACATCCTTTCTTTGAGGCTGTGGAGGAGGAATTGCGGGGGGTAGGGGGGGAAGCATGGGGGGGAATAGTAGGTTATGTGGATGACAACTGTTTTAGTTACAAGTGGGGAGGCTTTAAGAAGGGTGGGAGAGGTGATAAGGAGTTTTGGGAATGCTTCAGGAATGGTAGTTAATTTAGCAAAGTCTAGGTTATTGGAGGTAGGAACATGGGTTGGGGGGAGATTGGGGGAGGAGATGGGATGGACGGTTTGTGACAGAATTAGGGTGTGTGGGATATGGTATATGAAGCAGTTGCAGGAATGTAGGAGGATTAACTCAGAAACAGTCACGAGTAGGGTTATAGGCAAGTTAAAAGGTTTGAGGGTTAGTGAAGTGGAGTTACAGCAGAGGGCGTTGGTAATTAACTCGCTGGTGTATAGTAAGGTCTGGGGTGTGGCGGTGTTCCCTTTGAGGGTGCAGGATATACAGGAAATACAGAGGAGGGTGTTGAGGTTTGTGTGGGGGTTTGGGAGGGCCTGGTTGTCCAAGGAGGTGGTCATGACGGAGGTGAAACGGGGGGAGGACACTAGGTTTGTTGGCCTTAGGGCCTAGGGTAATGGCATTATATATTAAGCAGAGGTATCTAAGGGTGGGGGGGGGAGACGGGTGTTAGGGTGGATAGGGTGATGAGGGATGCTAGAAACTGGTGGTGTGGCAGGGATTTGAGAAAATGTGAAGATGTAATAAGATTCTTGTTGACAGTGAGGCAGGTTAAAAGTGTGAAGGTAAACACAGTGGTGGGTGTGGTGTGGGGAAGGGGTGTATTGCAGGGGGTCGCAGTATACCCCATGCATAACTGGAGGGTCATATGGGGGGAGTTCAGGAAGCTTAGGATACCAGCAAAGGTCAGGGAGATGGTATACCGTTTTCTCATGGGTGTGGTTGCATCTAGGCAAGTGTTGCATAAAATGGGGTTGGCGAGAGAGGCAACATGCTTATTCTGTGGGGAGGAGGAAACTGCCTATCATGTGGTATATTTTTGTTCATCTTTGGGCGTGGTGAGTCTGGATGGCGGGGGTTATTAGGTTGTTTGGGGGGGGGGGGAGTTGGTCTTTTCTGAGATCTTTGCCGATGGATGTTAGTGGGGTAGCAAGTGAAGTGGGGAGGGCTTTGATGTATGTTATGGCAGATTATTTGCACGTTTCTTGGGGAATGAGGCAGATTCGAGGGCAGTTGAGGATAAAAGCGTTAGCAGCAAGGTTCTTTAGGACAAGGTGTAGGATTATTATAATCAAAAAGAAGCGCTAAGCCACAAGGGCTATACAGCCCACAAGGTGTAGGAATAGATTAATATATGGGGGGAGATGGGAATCAAGTTTTTCGGTAGGTTATCGTAATCTCACTGTAGCACAACTTCTCAGGGAACAGGGGGGGGCAAGGGACGGGTCTCCTTTAATGTGAAGGGGGGTGTAAGGTTGTGCTAGTAGTGTTGAAGGTGATTGAGAGAGCGCTAGTGAAAGCATACATTCGTGAACTGGTTATGTTCCTGGAGGGTTATTTTATATTTGCGTTCAGTACCATGGTTTCAATCAGTAACACCTAGAACGTCATACATTTACATATTTTGGTTTGGGTATATTTATTACACTCACTGTCAAGGATAGGTGGCTTACGCAGCTGTTATAGTGTTTTATGTCAGGCAGTACTGAACATGTACAAAAATGATACTGCCATTGAATTCTAGTAATCCTTTTTATTAAAGTGTTAAAAAATTAAAATAAAACAAGGAAACACTGTAGGTCAAGTGAACGTTAGTATGGGATGATGCTTGTATTTTTGTAGTTTTAAACATGCAGCTGCAAGTACTTTCCTTTAAAGCTGTACTCCTATATAGAAGGATTGTAATACTTTTACACACATTCATGTAGTGAATATTACTATGTCAAGGATGCATACTTTGCGTTTCAGATAGGGAGATTAGGATCTTATATCCAGTCATTAACAAGTTTGATCTTAAGCTAGGATTTAGTTAGTTGTAGGGGAGTGCCTGTATAGTCTTCATTGAGGGTGTTTCTTGCCCCGTTCTTGTGTGGGGAGAACCAATTTGACATGTTTCAATGTGATAATTCTAGTCTTGGATTATATTAAATATTTACATAACCTAGCTACGTTATGCAATGTTAAGACAGTTTGAATTTTATGGTTGATGCATTATTATTGATATTAAATATTGTGGGTGTATATTCTTCCGCTTATACAGGTTGTGTGTGTGTGTGTGTGTATATTATAATCAAAAAGAAGCGCTAAGCCACAAGGACTATACACCATGTGTGTATAGGAATGTAATGTCCATATCTGTTTTCGTATGTACTTTTATATTTTTGTTTTTTGTTTTGTTTTGTTCATGCATCACCAACTTCTGGTAAATTCCCATTAATGAGGTAAGGGTATAACCCTAATTGTTAGGTTACTTAAGGTATTTCTTAGAACGGTGCATGTAAATATTTTTGTCTGCACTGGTATTATTAATTATTGTAAAAGGAGGGGGTTTTGTAGGACATGTTGGATGTGTAACTGGTTGTAATATGGCTATCAGCCATAGTGTTATTTTAAGTACTGGGATTGTGTGAGAGGATATTGTTAATATCCAGTATAGTTCTTTTATTAAACTCTTGTACATTCTTGTATTTGTTGTAAGTTTTAAATAAAAATATAAAAAAAAAATCCAACCTCTTCTCAGCAGTCACCTTAAACATTCCTCGCCTGACCTTTAACGTCAAAATGCTCCTTGTATATATTCGCGTATACTCTGCTCAGGTACATCTGCGACAAAGTCTACTGTGCAGGCGAAGCTTAGTTTATGTAAGATTGCATTGTAATGCAATCATGTTTTTTCCAAAGTCAAATTTGATAGGCTGTCAACCAAATTATCACTCAACCACTTGTGCCAAGGATTAAAGTGAAATATGATTATTAAAATGCAATATAAAAGTAATTTTTTCGTCGCTTACGAGTTTCATTTAACCTAGCGGTTTCTTTATTTTGCACATCCCCCTCTGCAGCACTGCACGACCCTTTCCACTTTAGCTGATTAATATATATATTAACGAGAAGGAACATACATTTATTGGAGAGTGCTAAATCAGTCATACAACACCCGGTGAATGGGAGTCAATTTCGAAGGGGAGGAAAAGTAACTGCCTAAATCAGGAGCCCTCCTTCCCAGCATCTCGGAACCTCGTACGACTGGCATGGTTCAAGTGGTAAGCCCTCCTCTTTGTAGGGATGATGCCACGAGTCAAATTATCTAAAGCATCCTTCAAGTAAGGTTATTTGACGCAGATAAGGGGCTCCTGATTCAAGAATGACATTTTCTTCCCCTTTATCGAACCCATATGTCTCCATTTCCCAAGCGTTGCATAGTAAGCGTTTAGCGTTTTCTTCCATGATAATGGGCAAGTTACTTATTTGCTCTTTCGTAAATTTAGAAGACTTTTGTAAACATGGTTTGATTACCCTCAACATATACTTGAGGTCTTATTATAATACCCAAGTGAAAAATGGACTAAAAAAAATTACTAAAGTATCATTTATTGTCCTTCAGAATGTAGAAAATATAAAAAAAAAAATTGATATCACTCCACAGGAGATTGTCAGCATTTTGAAATTTGAACTTATGACCATATATTTATATTAAGAATTATTAATGGCCTTAAGAAATTAAATAAGATTATTCAATAAAACAGATAAAACCTAATTTTACAAGAAAAAAATCCGTAAAAGAATAACTCAGACATACTTTGAACTTACCTATATCAAGATCTTTTAATAAAAGAAAAACATATTAAATATTTGTCATATCCTAAAGAATAATTGCACTAAAAACGCAGAATCTATAGCGTGCCATATAATTGCAATTGAACAATTTCCGCATTTTTCCGTTAACTAAATTAAGAATTGAAATTTTTATAAAACTAAGTGTATGGCATCTGAGAGAGTTCTGCAATGGTTGGTAGTTGTAGACTACGAGAGACCTCCATTGGGTTGGATATAAATGGCTCCACCCAATTTGACGCGAGACGTGGCGTTGTGTTATACCAGGCTTCCCACCAACGACCTACTGTTGAGGAAGTAGACGTATCAGAACCTGAAGAAGCATTGGACCCCACACTTTTCTCTATGCTGCTGTCTACGCTGATATCTACTACTCTCATGTCTACACTACCTTCTACACCGGGTTCAAGCACAGAACCTAAGGAATTATCCAATACATTACTGTCAGTTGAAGAAATACTTATCCTAGATGAAACTGGTTCAATCTCAGTCGTGTTTATTTTATCTATTGTAGTTCCAATTCTAGAGGCAGATAGATTTGGGTCATCAGCATTTTCTTGCAAAATTCGAATGGCATAAAGACGCCGTAAGTTAGCTAAAAGGACATCACTGGCAGATGGATCTGGTGCAATGCCAGCATTTTCAGCCAAGGTTAATAAAGCTGAACCTAGTTTGTCGTGTCGAGAACGCAGTCTGTGACCCCTCATGGGTGATATCCCTGCTGCCTCTTCTAGGTCATGAACGAAATGGCAGCGTGTTCCATATTGGCAGTAGCCTAGACTGTGGTACGTGCGGCACAGGTCAGTTTTGTAGCGGGGATGTCTGGGAACAGCACGCAGTTCATTAAGTCCATGAGCGAATGTGCAAGTGCTTCCAAATCTGTGGATAATACAGAGCTATAATATCCATACAAATATAACTGCAGAGAAAATATTCTTAAGCACTTAGTTTTTAAAGTTATTCGTGAGGTGACAAAGGATTTGACTATTAAATTAAGGTTTACCACAATATAGTAAAAGTTGCAAAACTAATAAAAGTTAAAATATTTTAAAACTGAGCAACCAAATGAGTGTTTAATCTGAAGTGCTGAATACGTCTATTAAGAACAGTAAAAATATTTTTTACTGTACCAGGAAGTTCAGACTCTTATTTAAAGGGGTGTAAAATCTTGTTCAGGTAAGCGAACCATGCTTGTTAATACTAGTCACCATTTCACGAAGACGTGTCATGAGATCCTACTGGTTTACATACTGATAAGTAACCATCTTCAACCTATTAATTTAGAGGGCAGCAAAACTCCTGCTCCAATTTATTTTACCTACACCATATTACAGTATATTTATGGGGAAAAAGGGTGCAACCCCTAGTTACTATACAGCACATGGAGTATAGGAGATAACCATGCTTGCTCTAATGAAAGTAGCTTCAATATCATGGATCAATAGCCTTAATACAAGTCATTTTAAATTTCCTGCATACACAACGGACAAATCGGCTAAAATCAAACTGACCTTCCATTCACCATACAAGTAGACCCCGTTCTCCCACCCCTACCTTCAACTAATTTGTCACTTCCTTAATAAAAATTAATACACCATCAGCAGTTGGTTTACACTAAGTTCTACGTACACACACGAGTATATACAATTACATACATACATGTACCCAGCAAAGCCTGCACATATGTAGTGGCAAATGGGATTATAAATTTCTAGTGGGCAAAGGCAAAAGGTATACATTATACTGTGGATGCACTAAATCCATATGGATCATACAGGGGGAGGACAAGTCGATTCCTGGGATCAAGAGCCCCTTACCAAGAAAGGGACCTACCTTGAGGGGTGTAGTTTGATGTACGCCATCTAAATTTCTCTTCCACCCCCTTTTCCTTTATCTATAAAGTAAATTTCTCTTTCCTCTGTTCCGAGATGGAGATATCCTTATAATGCCATTTTGCCTATGCATAAGAATTCCCATCTCAGGCAACCTAAGTGACTACTCCAGCATAACTAACAAAACCTCTTAAGTTCCCTTTTTTGAAGAACCCTTAATGGAATACTTTACATCCCCAGTGCATAATGAAATGTGGTCTTCCAGCTCAGGCAGACTAATCAACACAATGTATGAGCCCCACCTGCGCGATGAGCATGACAGGTTAACTTAGTTACAAATAATACAAGCTTTCTCATAGAATAGGAATGCAGCGCACTTGCTGATGCATCCATTAAATATTTTTTTTACGTACTAGATAATTTAAAGTCTTGTCAAAACTTTTCAACGGCTCATTATACAAAATATAAAGTGCCTTACTAATATTCTATATTGTATTCAAGTAGGTAGGTTTTTAAATTTGAAAAGCTCTATGTTGATCACAGCGCTCTTGGCAATGAATATAAATACCAACGCCACATTTAAATAACTAGCGTTAATTAAAAGTTCATTAAATTATTAATAAAGAAAAAAATCCACTATCAAAGACCAAAAAAGTAAAAACCCAACTTTTGAGGGTGGAAGAAAAAAAAAAAGTCCAAAACTTACTTGCAATCTTCATTCTCCTCAAAGCTTCTACACAACTCAGTCTTGTAACGTAAGGGGTTGGATGGCCGAACAGGCATTGGCCGAACACTTCTCTTGCTATTGTTGCAATAGCCATTGCTGTCTGTGCTGCTGGAGGTACCGTTACTATTGTCGGTACTGCTGCTTAAGGCGTGAGTGTCAGTACTGCAGCAACTATTACAGCTTTTGCTACCGCCTTCCTCAGCGCTACCACTATCTTTCCAAAATGAAGTTGACTCAGAAGTTATAAAATGTAAAGGTGTACTCGAGTCTTGCTTTGACAGGCAATCACTATAGTTCCCTTCATTAGTCCGGCTTAATATACACGTAGACCGACTAGAGCAGTGCCTTGGACTAGAATGGCGCACAGGACTGAATCTAGAGAGAGGTCCGAGTCGACGCAGTGGACTGAATTGACGCCTAGGGCTGGATCGTCGTAGTGGGCTGGGTCTCTGCCTTATGTTAGTCCTAAGCCGAGGGCTGGGTGGGTGAGGAGACTTCCTAGGGTCAGTTTGATTTATCCTGTTCGAATTGCTCTTGCCAGGAAAAATTGAATTTCCAGCAGAACGGCCCCTCCTACTTCGGTTCCCCATTTAAAACAGTTAACGGAAGCTTGCACCAACCCTGAAATTTTTAGGTCTGTTTAGTTTTCTGGGAGAGAGAGAAAAAAAAAAAAAAAAAAAAAAAAAAAAAAAAAAAAAAAAAAAAAAAAAAAAAAGCCAAGTGACCCATCTACACTGCATTCATATCCACCCCACATGCCCATCCATTCCAACCATTTAAAATTTCAGTAATTCATTCGCCCACAGCACAGACGGGTATAAAAATAAAATTTATATTTTATTAAAATCCATACATCAAATATAAAATCAAATTGAGAAAGCATTAACACGTCTGTCGTCCAACCAACAACAATATTAACATGCACACATCAGTATTCTGTGTGAAAACAAAACCCCTTTTCCCCATTCTTAGGATACAGACCAAGTAAGACATAATATTAGCCAAACATAATGGAGCTACCTAGCAAAAAACAAACCTATACCATAGTTACAAATATCTATGATATGTACAAAATCTGTCTGTATAATACATCCACTTGAAATGATTGTACCGCTTACAATAATGCATAATGCGTGACAGACAATAGAATTACAACTGACATAATACACCAGAAAATTTACGATGGGTATCCTAGTGTAGTCATCCCTGACCCCCCCATCCCCCGGCAGGATTCCACTTATCCCCACCCAATTTACTCCCTTACTACTAAAATCTGCTTTCTACCGATCCATACCCTAAATAAATAACAAAAAGGCACAATACCGTGACTGGAACGATACACAAATAACCCGCACATAAAAGAGAAGCTTACGACGACGTTTCTGTCCGACTTGGACCATTGACAGTCACTTTGTCAATGGTCCAAGTCGGACCGAAACGTCGTCGTAAGCTTCTCTTATGTGCGGGTTATTTGTGGATCCATACCCTGTAACGAAAGTGACATAGCCATATCATCAGTAAGGCATCAGAGGCATGTATATACAGTACTAGGACAACAGACCACTCCGTAAGAAAACCGCATTATATAATGTAGAGCGCACAACATAGGAAAGAAGTGATTTTGAACAAACAGGTTCAGACAATTATCCACACAAAACATCTATATTAAGCATCTCGCTACACACCATGCCTATAATTAAAACAAATCTTCCAGTACACACTGTACGACTTGCAGGTCGCATTACATACGTTGCTGTGACTTATGTACTGACTTAGTATAACCAGCACTAACAGGTACATACAGAATACATCTCATAAAACAATGATTTACAAAACTAACAATGCACGCTATATGCAACCAACACCAGCCTGGGAATTTAAAAATTCACAAACATTACCATTAACCACGGCGTAGCTTCTGCTGGTGACTTAGTAGTTTCATTGTATATTATGACCTGAATCTAATGATTGTACACGTAAGCAAGGTGTACATTACCAAGGAAAGTTGGTTCTATGAACCATTTATCTACAAACCAAGGAAAGTCCCGCCTGCACACCAGCCTTTCCTTCCGGGAAGTCCGCGTAGAAGGCACTCCTGGTAACAAGGTTTACTACCGTAAATGGTACCTGACATCACATGGCGTCAAGAGCAGATTGCTACAACACATTATGTAGCATTGGTTACACACCAACCTAACCACCCATCCACAACAGCCTATTCTGAGCATTCAAACTTTTTTCCACTCCTTACGAACATGTAACAACAAAAGTCATTCGTCTATACAACTATGTAAACGTTACAAGGAAAACCACAACACTGCTGAATGAGAAAACCAAACCGTGGTTCTGAGTACCGCTCTCCCCCCCCCCTCCTTTCTCAGACTGACAATCACGCCGGCAAGAAGCAATACCCCAGCCCACACAAAGGTCCACCTCCCTCACCCTACATTACACCCCGATCACCACACCAAATAACACGTACATTCCGGTCGCGAAAACCTAACTCCTCTCCCCTCCCGGGAGACCAACCCATTCGCCCCACCGAGGGATTATATACCTACCTACACCTCATTCACGAAATAGTAATGACACGACTGCAAACAAACCATACCACGGGCGGGATTGAACCAGCGGTCAGAGAGTCTGGAGTTTTGAGACTGACCGCGGGTTCAATCCCGCCCGTGGTATGGTTTACACCTCATTACTCCTGTAACGTTTCCATCGTTAGAGTCCTATGCCCCAACGAAAAAGCTCCGTCCCAGCATTGCCCATACACCTCTATTCCTACATTTCGTCCTATAAAAACGGCACATCAGTGCTCTGACGCGCATCGCACTCCTATCCTCCCGCATACACCATGACAAATAGTCAAGTACCAAATATGAAACCGAACGACGTACCACATGCGAGCAATCTCCCATCTCAAGAATCAAAACTAAGCATCGACAACCCCCCCCCCTCCCACTCATCTGAGAACACCCTTGAACCAATCCCTAACCCTATGTAAACCGTCACAAAAGTAGACGACGTTAAACGCAGTTTCCGGCCACCCGCACCACGAACAGGTCTGATCCTGAGTCATTCCCATAACGTACAATTGTGCTTTGGACGCCAAAATCCCGTGGACGAAGCGGTAACCAGTTTCCCTAACCTTTGGTTGTAAGCGCAATTTCTTGAGCCACTGCCATATAGTCGTCCAATGATATCCTGGGAAGACCTAATCACCAATGACCTCTCCCGATGTTATACCTATATTGTCTAATTTACCTGCCCTAACTCTCGTAGGGTTATGCACCACCAGTAAGTGCCGTAACAGCGCTTCGCACCTTGTGAGGTCTTTCCCCACCCACCATCGTCGAACCTCCCTCATCACCGCGTCAACCCTCGCTCCCCTGACCCCACCCCTTGTCAAGAATTCCTGTTGTACATATATGCTCATTAGGCGACTGTAGTGGTATTAACCCCAAACCTCCCTTAGCTACTTGCGTCATAACTGTCTTTCCTTGACCAATGCCTACGGTAACCCCCATATGAAATTCAAAGCCCTCCACTGTAACCGCAACACATCGTCCGCCATCAATGGATAGAGCCCTGAAAAACCATAATTTACTATACACCAGTACACTGACAACGATTACTCGTTTGTGTAATGTTACATCACCCGGTCGCCATCCCACCATCCTACGAACTGCGGTTGCTAACCATCTACGAATTAATTGCACGCGCCGCCTGTTCGTCATCGCAAAAATACACACTCATCTTTATTCGCTCAACGGTTCTCCACCCATACTCCTTGCCCAACGTCCCCTCCCCCCACCTAGGACCCCACCTCCAAAAATTTGGATTTTCCTGTATTAATGCGCATGCCAGACGCATCACTAAAAAACCCTATAACCTTATTAACGAACTCCAAACCATTCCTACTGCGCACCATGATGGTGGTATCGTCCACATAACCTAAAATCTCTACTGCTTCGCCCTGCGCAAAATCCTCCCCCCCTACCCCACCCATTACAAATCTATAAAATGGGTCCTGCAAACAGGCAAACAAAAGCTGCGAGAGGGGACACCCCTGTCGCAGTCCCCACCCCATGCCTATCGGGGACCCCACCCTCCCAATGACCTGGACCCGTACCTGTGCATCTGTATATAACATACGCACCCACGCTACTACTACTACTTCCCCGAAACCCTGCTTCAATAATATTGCTAATAATGTTTCCCTATCCACATTGTCGAAAGTCTTTTCCCAATCTAATCCTATGACCCCGCCTCCACTACAATCCTCCACGAAACTTGAGGCGTCGATGACCATCCCTCATAGTCCGTCCAGGAATCCTGTATTGCCCATCCCATAGGTATAAAATATAGTATTAAACAAAAAAAAAAAAAACTATTGTAAGCATGAAATTAATAAAAAATCTAAAATAACTAAAAAATGCTAACAAACCCCAGCTAAATCCTCATTACACGAACAATATGTACCTGATTTAATTTATTATTATAATCAAAAAGAAGCGCTAAGCCACAAGGGCTATACAGCGCTGATACCTGATTTAAGTCCTCGTGCTACAGAGCAAGATATCCAGTCATTCATAACCCTGAGCCCGTAACCAGAAACCATTTTCAACACGAGTAATTAGTATGGCGAGTTTTCCCCGACTACCTTTTCTCATTTATGTACGCGTTAAGTGAAGTCTTTGGAAACTAATTTTTAAAGAATCTCCGAAAATAAGAAATTATTTCAGCTTTAAATGCAATAAAACACAACATACTCTTAGGCACACTTCCTACGCACGGTAAACTTATAAAATTTCATCTGATACACAATCAAAACAGCACCTCCAAGTACTCTCGAGCTCTGAATAACTTTCGCAATGTGCAGTTTCAGCCTGTCACTGAGGAAGTGTATGGATCCAGCCAGATTATAGGGTCTCCATATCAACCCGTGACTACAGGTCTCTTAACTTCTGGACTTAAATAATGGACGACCACAGGGTGAACCGTCATTGCGCCTTGGCTAACAGTTTACTTCGCCTAAGATTGAAACTGACCCACCTAGACTGGCAATTAAATTTTTACCCTGGAATTCTTTTCATCTGGGATGGTGCAGATTTTTTTTTTTTTTTTTATCCAAGTCCAGTCTTTTCAGTAGGCAAGTCACTTAATTTTACTTCCCTACCAATACGTACCTAAATGTGCAAGAAAAATTTCTTTTAGTTTTAAAATCATAAGTAAAATAAAATCGACCACTTGACCCTTACTATATTTGGATTCCTGTTTCCAGCAGTTCTTTCTCCACTACAAAGACTGACCGTCGAGATTGCTGCTACGAGCTGCACATATGCTAGTACACTATCAACAGCACTGGTTTCCCTGTAACAAAATGTTTGTCAAAACAGTTTGAAAATACATGTAATTTAACTGATAAAAAACACAATTATAGTATACAGCACTAACAAATTCCATTATATTAATTAGGAAGTTGAGAGATTCGAAGAAATATTTAACCCATGAGCAATAGGTACACATACAAGGTTGGCACAAAGTGGGTAACCCTTTTGGGCTTAAAGAAGCCACCTTACATATTCTATTATACAGACAGCAGTAGTGTCAAAGTTTTTAATTAGAAGCCTAGTAGTCCCGTGGTAAAACGCTGAACCTGCTGCCATTTGGAACTGCGCTTCGAATCCCCGTCCATTCTTCTGTTTATTCAGTCATCTACTACGACTTTTCTAACTCAGGGAAGAAAATATTAAGGGAATGTATTAATACTGGTTAGCAAACAGTTTTTTTCAAAACTATTAAAATTACCTAAAATTTCTTAAGTTATTTGACAATTATATAAACACTAATTGCACTAGTTTGCAATTAGAGCTCTGTATTTATCTGAAATAAGTTCATAAACTAAATAAAAGAGGGAGTTGTCTGCATTAATTTTGTTTCTTGTAAGATACAAGACTTATTAATTCAAAAATACTACTGAAGAATTCAAATTCTGAAATATAAAAATGACTTTAATCATAATTTTTAGATACAGTTTACCCCCCCCCACACTTTCATTTTTGTTAAATCAAAGAACCCAGTTTTTTTTATTATTATTAATGTAGGTATTATGATTCCACAGCTTGTGTAACATTCATTCATTTAAGGTTCAGGAACACCCACTAAGTGTCGCCACAGTAATGCCTAGATAAGTTTCATCTGTACAAGATAGTAACTTTGGGCTTTGAAAAGTAACTATTTTGCATACCAATTGACAATTACAATATAAAGCTACACTAAAATAAAATTTACACTGCATTAACATTATCTGTAGGTTTACTTCACAGGTAACATTCTTAAAACGTTTAATCTTTTCTTTTTCATTATTTGTTTTCCATTAAACTGAGTGGTACTGATCTGATGGTGTACTTTGAGCATTAATTGAAATTTTTCACATATTAAGCAGCAACCACAGTGCCTGTAACCAGGAAGTAATTAGCCTTATTTTTCATACCTTAAGTGTTTAATAACTATTATTATAATAAAAAAAAGCGCTAGGCCACAAGGGCTATACAGTGCTGTTGAATAACTAAACATTCTTACTCTTAATAAAATTAAACTTACCGACATGCGTTCAGAAAGTTAAGACATTTATGGTTGCAAATAGCATGATAGATAAGCTAGGGATCAAAATACTATTGTATATTTCAATATATTAAAAAGGAACTTTTGTCATGAGTTATCAATCCAGTCCAAATACAAAAAGCTATAACAGTGTTCATACAGTAATGGAGAGAGCTTCAAAGTTAACTGGCTGTCAACTATATAATGCCCCCCCCCCCTTGCTTTTTCAACTTCTGTATTAGAACTGATGATGTCATTGGATATATGTACACTGTATTTAGAAGACGGGAAGGATTGTGAGGATTGTCAATATATGTATTAATTCTTATGTAAATTTCATGGAACTCAGGGTGATAATAATGTACACCTATTAGTCGGATGATAAGTATTGATATTATGCTTATTGTAATATAATTTGATTGATGAAATGTATAATCTGGTTTTTAGCTTTGGAGTAGAAGAGATAAAAAGCATAGGGGATAGGGGATATTTTGTAAGCACAAAGATGAATCAGCAGTATGTATTTAGAAAATGTAACAATTTTATTTTTCTGTGGCGGAGACAAGGGGTTCTCATATTCCTTTATGTTATTGTACTTTAATGTATTTTTAAATTCAATGACTGATGGAGGTTATGAGTGGTGACGGCAGACACAGTTACTAGGCATGTGGGGGGGGGGGGGGGTGAAGAGTCAGCGGTAGTGTATTAAATCCACCACCGTGCACGATATTGATTGTTATCATGGGGTATATGAGGGTTAGGGTGTGGATTGGTTTCTTTGGTGGATGTGTGCCATCATGTTCAGACTTTTCTTGTATTATAGTCAGCCTTTTAGGTGGCTGGATTGTGTTTATACATGTTGTCAATGATGTCCTTAATGCTCTAATAAATGTATAAGAGATGTCAATGAGTATACTCAGGTGAAAGTGGTATGTTTTTCAAGGGGGGGGGGGAGTGTAAGCATTACTAGGTAGGACTATCGTTTTTATTATAAGACCATCTTTTCACGTGAAGCACAGTACATAAAGTGTTTGATTGGAGTGCAGCAGCCAATTCTGATGTCATTATATAAGTGCTTCTTTGGTATTTGTGTAGTCACTGCAGATTATCGTTTTACTGCCTGTATCTTGTTACATATTGATTATGTACCCATATATTTTTTGTACCTGAGTTTTAAGTAAAATATAAAAAAAAAAAAATAGAACTGATGCAGCAACTCCTTCCAAAGCTTCTACTTTTACATTTCCTGATGTGTACGAGTCTTTACCCTACGAAGTTTTTATAAATTTTCTTACCATATCTCGAACATTGACTCGCTATAATCCAGTAGTAGACGTAATTAAAAAAATTACGCCAAAAACCTGTTCTCGCCCTGAATCGCTGGAATTTTTTACCATGGGAATCAAATGTTGTACTAACTTTATCAGGCCCTGATCCACCGGGAAGCCTGGTCGTGGACCGGGCCGCGGGGGCGTTGATCCCCGGAATACCCTCCAGGTCGACGGCTCTCAACCTACGCCCGGGTTCAATTATGGGAGTAAAAACATGACAAACCTACTTACTCCCGTTTTCCCCCTACTTACCTAGTAAATATGTACACTTGAAAAGACTGTTGTGGGCGGCATCCTGATGGGAAGGTGTCCAAGGTGGGGCTAGGCTTTGAAACAAGCCGGGGTAGTATAACAGCTCAACCTGTTCATAAAAAAAAAATATATATATACATAGCCTAAAATTCTTACAAATTTTAGATATGCCGTCTCAGTAATATCATTGGACTCATTATAATAAAGAAGCGCTAAACCTACAAGGGTCATACAGCGCACTCAAAAATATTTAGGGAAAGCTCTTACCCATAGGGATCATACATAGCCTAAGATATGGAGACAAACAGGTGTGGATTAATGAAGGGAAGGACAGGCTCAGTTCCTTGGATCAAGAGCGCTTACCAACTTCAATGAACTTCCATCGAGGGGTAGCAGTGCTGTATGTTTACAAAAAAAAAAATTGACAAGACTGAGAAAATTGTTAAATGATGGCCCAGGGGAGCAAGGCTACCCTTGTGCAAGGGTCTCAGAAAGGCCGGGGGAATATAGGGGTTAGTTAGACGAATAAAATCCTGTACGAAAGCTTTCACTAGGTTAAAACCATGGATATTGGGGGAAAGTTTTAGCACACAAGACATAAGCTTAAGGTAGAAGGGGATAGCTGATTGCTGCCTTAGAGCAGACTTAGTATGAAATTCAAATTTTATATATTTAGAGGGTGCTAAATCCGTAAGGACCACACAGCGCCTATAGAATGGGAAGGAATCAGACTCGATCCAAGGGAAAGAATAATTCCTTGAAGCAAGAGTCCCTCATAGGCATCAAGGGATTTCCTTTAAGGTGCATTTAATAAGTCACGTGTAGCTAATGTAGGTCTAATAACTACATAACTAAGTGCTAAACCCACAAGGGTCATACAGCACTGCATGTCTAGTAACAACTAATCACTAGGGATTAGTCTGACAAAATACAAGTTTTATCACATCCGGTAGTGGAGCGCTAACCTGTAGGGGTCACACAGTGCTTGAGGGAACAGGAGGTAATCAGGTTCAATCCAAGGAAAGTGAGGACAGTTTCAATTCCGTGGATCAAGAGCACATCACCGGGAACAAGGATCCTCCCTCTATGGGTGGGGGTGGGGGGGGGAAGACTAGGAGTTAAAAATGTGAATACAAAGCTACAAAAGTCCCAGTACCTTAATAACTGACCTTTTGAAAGTTAAAATATACTTTTTAACCTTTCAAAAACCAGTGAGCCTTAATAAGCATGACTAATTCAGAATACTTAAAACAACCATTTCACTAAGTAAGCAACTACCATATTTAACACTAATAAACAACTTTATGCCTCCAAGTATCACTTACAACTATACAGCAAGCAATTCCCCAAATTATCATAAAACCTACATCTCGTAAAAACAGAAAATGAAAAAAAATAGAGAAAAAAAAAAAACATTACCTCATGATACATCCACCTCTCTCACGTCACTTGCACCAACTGACGCGACATCTGGATCTATTAATATTTATACCGATGCTTAGATTCCCGCCTCACTTGTCCCAATCCTCTCATCAACAATACTCTATATATCTCTAACATAATTATGGATCAAAGCCACTACATACATATGTAATGAGTATCGTTTATATTATCTTAATGGAGTAATTTGTTATTTGTTGTTTTTACACAAACATATTACCTTACAAAGGTTATGTAGATGTGAGTTTTTAAAGATTGTAGGCATACAAACACACTGAGAAAGGCGGGAACTTTAAAGTTGTCATCATATAGGCAGGGAATCATTGTAAGTTTATTTAGGCACAGGTACTTATACGTACAATTATTATTCATAGTGTAAGTTACCTAGGATAACCCGAGAAAAAAAAATCAAAGTGGTTTATTTCCACTGAGATCCATGATGAATAATTAATATACAAGATTAGAACTTTCACGGCGCGCATAACGGAGATAAAACACCTCAATTACTGGGAGCGCTTGAGGTTTCTAAACCTGTATTCCCTGGAACGCAGGAGGGAGAGATACATGATTATATACACCTGGAAAATCCTAGAGGGACTAGTACCGAACTTGCACACGAAAATCACTCACTACGAAAGCAAAAGACTTGGCAGACGATGCAACATCCCCCCAATGAAAAGCAGGGGTGTCACTAGCACGTTAAGAGACCATACAATAAGTGTCAGGGGCCCGAGACTGTCCAACTGCCTCCCAGCATACATAAGGGGGATTACCAACAGACCCCTGGAAGTCTTCAAGCTGGCACTGGACAAGCACCTAAAGTCAGTTCCTGATCAGCCGGGCTGTGGCTCGTACGTTGGTTTGCGTGCAGCCAGCAGCAACAGCCTGGTTGATCAGGCGCTGATCCACCAGGAGGCCTGGTCACAGACCGGGCCGCGGGGGCGTTGACCCCCGAAACTCTCTCCAGGTAAACTCCAGGTAATAATACAGAGCAATGATTTCCTCTGATAAAAACAAATATATTGTTATTAACATCAGGAGAGAAATACAGAATGTTAACACTGGAAAGTGGAGTTGTACGGTATACCAATGGACCCCCTGGCTGTCTTCATGACCCCTGTCTTCATGACCCCTGGCTGTCTTCATGACCCCTGGCTGTCTTCATGACCCCTGGCTGTCTTCATGACCCCTGGCTGTCTTCATGACCCCTGGCTGTCTTCATGACCCCTGGCTGTCTTCAAGACCCCTGGCTGTCTTCATGACCCCTGGCTGTCTTCATGACCCCTGGCTGTCTTCATGACCCCTGACTGTCTTCATGACCCCTGGCTGTCTTCATGACCCCTGGCTGTCTTCATGACCCCTGGCTGTCTTCATGACCCCTGGCTGTCTTCATGACCCCTGGCTGTCTTCATGACCCCTGACTGTCTTCATGACCCCTGGCTGTCTTCATGACCCCTGGCTGTCTTCATGACCCCTGGCTGTCTTCATGACCCCTGACTGTCTTCATGACCCCTGACTGTCTTCATGACCCCTGACTGTCTTCATGACCCCTGGCTGTCTTCATGACCCCTGGCTGTCTTCATGACCCCTGACTGTCTTCATGACCCCTGACTGTCTTCATGACCCCTGACTGTCTTCATGACCCCTGACTGTCTTCATGACCCCTGACTGTCTTCATGACCCCTGGCTGTCTTCATGACCCCTGGCTGTCTTCATGACCCCTGACTGTCTTCATGACCCCTGGCTGTCTTCATGACCCCTGGCTGTCTTCATGACCCCTGACTGTCTTCATGACCCCTGACTGTCTTCATGACCCCTGGCTGTCTTCATGACCCCTGACTGTCTTCATGACCCCTGGCTGTCTTCATGACCCCTGGCTGTCTTCATGACCCCTGGCTGTCTTCATAACCCCTGACTGTCTTCATGACCCCTGGCTGTCTTCATGACCCCTGGCTGTCTTCATGACCCCTGGCTGTCTTCATGATCCCTGACTGTCTTCATGACCCCTGGCTGTCTTCATGACCCCTGACTGTCTTCATGACCCCTGGCTGTCTTCATGACCCCTGGCTGTCTTCATGACCCCTGGCTTCCTTCATAACCCCTGGCTGTCTTCATGACCCCTGGCTGTCTTCATGACCCCTGGCTGTCTTCATGACCCCTGGCTGTCTTCATGACCCCTGGCTGTCTTCATGACCCCTGGCTCTCTTCAAGACCCCAGGCTGTCTTCATGACCCCTGGCTGTCTTCATGAACCCTGGCTGTCTTCATGACCCCTGGCTGTCTTCATGAACCCTGGCTGTCTTCATGACCCCTGGCTGTCTTCATAACCCCTGGCTGTCTTCATAACCCCTGGCTGTCTTCATGACACCTGGCTGTCTTCATGACCCCTGGCTGTCTTCATAACCTCTGGCTGTCTTCAAGACCCCTGGCTGTCTTCATGACTCCCGGCTGTCTTCAAGACCTCTTGTTGTCTTCAAGACCCCTGGCTGTCTTCAAGACCCCTGGCTGTCTTCATGACCCCTGGCTGTCTTCAAGACCCCTGGCTATCTTCAAGACCCCTGGTTGTCTTCAAGACCCCTGGTTGTCTTCAAGACCCCTGGCTGTCTTCATGACCCCTGGTTGTCTTCAAGACCCCTGGCTGTCTTCAAGACCCCTGGCTGTCTTCAAGACCCCTGGCTGTCTTCATGACTCCCGGCTGTCTTCAAGACCTCTTGTTGTCTTCAAGACCCCTGGCTGTCTTCATAACCCCTGGCTGTCTTCAAGACCCCTGGCTGTCTTCATGACTCCCGGCTGTCTTCAAGACCTCTTGTTGTCTTCAAGACCCCTGGCTGTCTTCAAGACCCCTGGCTGTCTTCATGACCCCTGGCTGTCTTCAAGACCCCTGGCTATCTTCAAGACCCCTGGTTGTCTTCAAGACCCCTGGCTGTCTTCAAAACCCCTGGTTGTCTTCAAGACCCCTGGCTGTCATTAAGACCCCTGGCTGTCTACATGATCCCTGGCTGTCTTCATAACCCCTGGCTGTCTTCAAGACCCCTGGCTGTCTTCATGACCCCTGGCTGTCTTCATGACATCTGGCTGTCTTCATGAACTCTGGCTGTCTTCATGACCCCTGGCTGTCTTAAAGACCCCTGGTTGTCTTCAAGAACCCTGGCTGTCTTCAAGACCCCTGGCTGTCTTCATGACCCCTGGCTGTCTTCATGACATCTGGCTGTCTTCATGAACTCTGGCTGTCTTCATGACCCCTGGCTGTCTTAAAGACCCCTGGTTGTCTTCAAGAACCCTTGGCTGTCTTCATGACCCTTGGCTGTCTTCATGACCCTTGGTTGTCTTCAAAACCCCTGGCTGTCTTTCAGAAGGCGCTGGACGGGCACCTAAAGCCAATACCTGACCAGCCGGCTGTGGTTCGTACGTCGGTTTGCGTGCGGCCAGCAGTAACATCCTGGTTGATGAGAACCTGATCCACCCCCGGGCCGCGGGGGGCGTTGACCCCCGAAACCCTCTCCAGGTATGTGCTATCTCTTGGCCTAACAGCTCTCCCCATCTACCCTTACATTTTTTTTTATCAGAAAACTGCTGACTTAGCTAAATTAACAGTAGTTTAAACATACAGCATGGATCTGGGCTCTAATACACAATTTTGTTTAGATATATATTTATTTTATGAGAGCAGAATGTAGTAATATGGGAATCAGTGAAGCAGACAAACATAGAGATGGCTGAAATGGTCCAGAACGGAGATTTCACTGAAATCTCTTGAAAACAGGTTTTGATCAGTCTTCTCAGTCGACATTCAGGAATATCACCTTGTGTAGCGGCAACACAAGTTGCTAAGCCACTTGATTAGAGCAGTTTTCTCACATTTAGAGATAATTTCTAACATTTAATTCTTATTTTATCCTAATTTTCTTAGAATGGTGATCCAAGGAGTGACAGGTACCCTCCCCATCCTCAGATCAAACCTGATCACCTTCCATTCTCCAGGTGCTGTACAAGAACTACGAGTTGAAGACTCGTGTGGCGCCTGATGATCATTACGTCCAACAATATTCACTGAGAAACGGCAAAAATCACGCACAAATTTAATTATATATAAATCGAAAAATGCGTTTTTGAATACATTTACGAGAAGCGCTAAACCTATAAGGGCAATGTAGCACCAGGGGTAGCGAGAGGCAATTACATTCGATCCAAAGGGGGGCAAAAGAAATTCCTTGGATCAAGAGCCTCTCATCTGATAGGCATCACAGATTCACGTCAGATGATCCCCGCCCATCAGTGGCGTTGCTGGAGGGGCAGCAGGGGGAGCGCCGCTCCACATGACCACAATTTTCAGAAGTGCCGCCTTTTCAGCCATTTTTTTAACCCTTTAGTTCACTTGTGCAGCGCTGAATGACTCTAGTGGGTTTAGCGCTTCTTTTTTATTATAATAATAATGACAATTTAATTCATTTGTGCTGTAAATCGAATCTCATTTTTTTTAATGGGCTTTGAAAAACTTTCTGGGCTCATTATTTTATTCGACCAGCCTCCCGGGGTTTCGAACTCTATAATGAATTTAAAATTATTCGGAGCGTGTCATGGTGCCTTTTTTTTTTCTTTGCTGGCTCCCCCTAACTTTAGAACCTGGCTACGCCACTGCCGCTCACACCAATGAAATCCATGTACTATAAGTCAACATTCCTCTCTTGCTGAAGAGGACCTTGATTAGAGGACGAAATAATACAACTTTTTTATTTACTGTCTCAAATGTATATCTATGTTTCTATTGCAGACAAATGAAACAAAAACAATAATGGTGAAAAAAAAACTAAATGGTTATAATTGACCATAATTTTTAAAGGGGTGAACCGGTAAGCCAGCGGAAGTCCTCGGTTAGATGACCAAAACCTCCTACGTCAGGAAACACTTGTCCTGTTACCTGACGAACCTTACCTAACCTAATGATGAAAAAGAAATACGCGCAGAAAGGAGCATCACCATAACATTTCGCCAGGTAAACAGTCCTCTTCGGTTACTGACTGAAGAAAACTCTTTCACAGACATAACTTCTCAGTAATTTCCTCTCTGTAAATGTGATATTTTACCTCCCTGTTTCCACTGACTAGTGTTCATTGCGCAACCAATAGTAATTAGTATTAATTACACTATTAATAGTATTCTGAGAACATAAAAACTTGGCGGATGCAATGAAAGGGGAACTTTTTTTAATGTATAATTGTAGCGTAGCAAAGAATTTAAACAATTAACAAAATGCAACAGCAAAAAGGTAACATGTAACAAGGCTAGCAGGTAATGTGAAGATATAGGCTCAAAAGGCAGCTCACAAGGCAGCTCACAAGGCAGCTCACAAGGCAGCTCACAAGGAGCCAACTCACATCAGTTGATCTTCAGCAGCTGGACAGTAAAGATGAGAGTCGCATCTGTAAGTGTAATACAATTTAATGAGTTAAAATGCAAAAAAAAAAATGTTTTCTGGCATTTACAGTACATATATCAGCTGTTGATGTATTCAAACAGAAAAAACTCAGGTGTTTATGTTTAGTTTAAAGTCTTTAATGTGGAATTTTTGAGGGCTCATCATTGTGTGTGTGTGTGTGTATATATATATATATATATATATATATATATATATATATATATATATATATATATATATATATATATATATATATACATATATATATATTGGCCAAACATTCACAAAAATACAACAGAAAGTAAAACAACATAGGTAACTCAGAGCTTCATCTCGGACACTTCGTCCAGCTCCCCTGCGGTGGGCCACGTGCCCAGAATGCTGCAGGCATTTCCTCTCTGGATCGCAACACTGAGTCTCTGAAAGACGAAGCTGGTCGCCCTGTGGTCCTTGGTTTCTATGATGAGCTTTTCACCCAGCTCTTTGAGGAACTTTAGAGCACACTTGCCCCATGCTCCAAGGGTCTCCGACCCTATTGGAATGAAGTTATAGTAAGGGGAAAGGTCTTCATATTTTCGGATCTTCTGGGTCTCCCTGTGGCTGGCAGCTCCACCCCCTTCCACTACGGAGTATGGCAAGTAGGTGTCTGCCAATGTGGCGGCACAGGTGCAGTCCCAGGCAATCTGCTTTCCATTCTTCCAGAGTAGCATATATATATATATATATATATATATATATATATATATATATATATATATATATATATATATATATATATATATATAATTGATGAGGGGAAAAAAGGTGAGTGGTGCGTTGAGGTATATGTGGAGACAAAAAACGTTATCTATGGAAGCAAAGAAGGGCATGTATGAAAGTACAGTAGTACCAACACTCTTATATGGGTGTGAAGCTTGGGTTGCGAATACAGCAGCGAGGAGGCGGTTGGAGGCGGTTGGAGGCAGTGGAGATTTCCTGTCTAAGGGCAATGTGTGGTGTAAATATTATGCAGAAAATTCGGAGTGTGGAAATTAGGAGAAGGTGTGGAGTTAATAAAAGTATTAGTCAGAAGGCTGAAGAGGGTTGTTGAGGTGGTTTGGTCATTTAGAGAGAATGGATCAAAGTAGAATGACATGGAGAGCATTTAAATCTGTAGGGGAAGGAAGGCGGGGTAGGGGTCCTCCTCGAAAAGGTTGGAGGGAGGGGTAAGGGAGGTTTTGTGGGCGAGGGGCTTGGACTTCCAGCAGGCGTGCATGACCGTGTTCGATAGGAGTGAATGGAGACGAATGGTATATGGGACCTGACGATCTGTTGGAGTGTGAGCAGGGTAATATTTAGCGAAGGGATTCAGGGAAACTGGTTATTTTTATATAGCCGGACTTGAGTCCTGGAAATGGGAAGTACAATGCCTGCACTCTAAAGGAGGGGTTCGGGATATTGGGGGGATATGTTGTGTATCTTTAAACGTATATGCTTCTAAACTGTTGTGTTCTGAGCACCTCTGCAAAAACAGTGATTATGTGTGAGTGAGGTGAAAGTGTTGAATGATGATGAAAGTATTTTCTTTTTTGGGATTTTCTTTCTTTTTGGGTCACCCTGCCTCGGTGGGAGACGGCCGACTTGTTAATATATATATATATATATATATATATATATATATATATATATATATATATATATATATATATATATATATATATATATATATATATAGGTCGTGCCCAATAGGTAAAACTTGCTATTTTGGCTTAAATAGCAACGCTCTTCTTGCCGAATAATTCAAGCGAAAATCTGTGTGTGCAATAATTTCGGAAAAATCATTCTGAACCTAACGAAAAAGATATATTTCATTATTTGTTTATTATTAAATTATTGTAAACTTATTTAAAATATATTTAGTTGTGTTACGCTAAATTAAATTGTTCTTGTTATAATAAGGTTAGGTAAGTTTGCTACTGATCTTCTAGTACAAAATTATTAATTTTTACATTAACATAAATGAAAAAAATATATCTCTAAACTTATAAGAGAAAATTTCAGAAAGGACTTAATTTTAAATGAGTTCTTCCTAATTGACCAGTTTTACCTATTCGGCACGACATATATAAATATATTAGGCAAAAAATCGCGAACAAGCAATACACCTGGAGTTTTACCTGGAGAGAGTTCCGGGGGTCAAAGCCCCCGCGGCCCGGTTTGTGAACAGGCCTCCTGATGGATTAGAGCCTGATCAACCAGGCTGTTACTGCTGGCTGCACGCAATCCAACGTACGAGCCACAGCCCGGCTGATCAGGAACCGACTTTAGGTGCTTGTTCAGTGCCAGCTTGAAGACTGCCAGGGGTCTGTTGGTAATCCCCCTTATGTATGCTGGGAGGCAGTTGAACAGTCTCGGGCCCCTGACACTTATTGTATGGTCTCTTAACGTGCTAGTGACACCCCTGCTTTTCATTGGGGGGATGTTGCATCGTCTGCCGAGTCTTTTGCTTTCGTTGTGAGTGATTTTCGTGTGCAAGTTCGGTATTAGTCCCTCTAGGATTTTCCAGGTGTATATAATCATGTATCTCTCCCGCCTGCGTTCCAGGGAGTACAGGTTCAGAAACTTCAAGCGCTCCCAGTAACTGAGGTGTTTTATCTCCGTTATGCGCGCCGTAAAGGTCCTCTGTACATTTTCTAGGTCAGCAATTTCACCTGCCTTGAAAGGTGCTGTTAGTGTGCGGCAATATTCCAGCTTAGATAGATCAAGCGACCTGAAGAGTGTCATCATGGGCTTGGCATCCCTAGTTTTGAAAGTTCTCATTATCCATCCTGTCATTTTTTCTAGCAGATGCAATTGATACAATGTTATGGTCCTTGAAGGTGAGATCCTCCGACATGATCACTCCCAGGTCTTTGACACAGGTTTTTCCCTATATTTTGTGGAAGGAATTTGTTTTGTACTCTGATGAAGTTTTAATTTCCTCATGTTTACCATATCGGAGTAACTGAAATTTCTCATCGTTGAACTTCACATTGTTTTCTGCAGCCCATTGAAAGATTTGGTTGATGTCCGCCTGGAGCCTTGCAGTGTCTGCAGTGGAAGACACTGTCATGCAGATTCGGGTGTCATCTGCAAAGGAAGACACGGTGCTGTGGCTGACATCTTTGTCTATGTCAGATATGAGGATGAGAAACAAGATGGGAGAGAGTACTGTGCCTTTTGGAACAGAGCTTTTTACCGTAGCTGCCTCGGACTGTACTCTGTTGACTACTACTCTTTGTGTTCTGTTTGTGAGGAAATTATAGATCCATCTACCAACTTTTCCTGTTATTCTTTTAGCACGCATTTTGTGCGCTATTACGCCATGGTCACACTTGTCGAAGGCTTTTGCAAAGTCTGTATATATTACATCTGCATTCTTTTTGTCTTCTAGTGCATCTAGGACCTTGTCGTAGTGATCCAGTAGCTGAGACAGAGAGGAGCGACCTGCTCTAAACCCATGTTGCCCTGGGTTGTGTAATTGATGGGTATCTAGATGGGTGGCGATCTTGCTTCTTAGGACCCTTTCAAAGATTTTTATGATATAGGATGTTAGTGCTATCGGTCTGTAGTTCTTTGCTATTGCTTTACTGCCCCCTTTGTGGAGTGGGGCTATGTCTGTTGTTTTTAGTAACTGTGGGACAACCCCCGTGTCCATGCTCCCTCTCCATAGGTCGGTAAAAGCTCGTGATAGGGGCTTCTTGCAGTTCTTGATGAACACGGAGTTCCATGAGTCTGGCCCTGGGGCAGAGTGCATGGGCATGCCATTTATCGCCTGTTCGAAGTCATTTGGCGTCAGGATAATATCAGATAGGCTTGTGTTAAAGAATTTCTGTGGCTCTCTAAAATTCATTTAGATCTTTGACTCTCAGTCTGGTTAGCGGCTTGCTAAAAACTAAGTCATATTGGGACTTGAGTAGCTCACTCATTTCCTTGCTGTCATCTGTGTAGGACCCATCTTGTTTAAGTAGGGGCCCAATACTGTATGTTGTTCTCGACTTTGATTTGGCATAAGAAAAAAAATACTTTGGGTTCCTTTCGACTTCATTTATGGCTTTTAGTTCTTCCCGCGATTCCTGACTCCTATAAAAATTCCTTTAGCTTAAGTTCGATGCTTGCTATTTCTCTGACCAGTGACTCCCTACGCATTTCAGATATATTGGCCTCTTTTAGCCGCTCTGGTGTTCTTTTTCGTCGCCTGTAAAGGGAACGCCTGTCTCTTTCTATTTTACATCTACTCCTCCTTTTTCTTAAAGGAATAAGCCTTGAGCATACACAGATAACCTTGAGCATACATCGAGTGCCACCGAGTTAATCTGTTCTAGGCATAAGTTGGGGTCTGTGTTGCTTAGTCTATCTTCCCAGCTTATATCGTTTAGGACTTGGTTTACTTGGTCCTACTTTATGTTCTTGTTATTGAAGTTGAATTTGGTGAAGGCTCCCTCATGACTAATCTCATTTTGTCGGTCTGGGGCTCCGCGCATACATGTCTGAACCTCGATTATGTTGTGATCTGAGTATATTGTTTTTGATATGGTGACATTTCGTATCAGATCATCATTATTAGTGAAGATGAGGTCTAGTGTATTCTCCAGTCTGGTAGGCTCTATTATTTGCTGGTTTAAGTTGAGTTTTGTGCAGAGATTTAAAAGCTCGTGTGTGTGTGAGTTCTCGTCAGAGCTGCCTCCTGGTGTTATCACTGCAACAAAATTATTTGCTATATTCCTCCATTTTAGGTGCCTCAAGTTGAAATCCACCAGGAGCAAGATGTTGGCGGCAGGAGCTGGCGGATTTTCCAGACAGTGGTCAATTTTTAACAGCTGTTGCTGGGACGTTGCATCCGGAGGCTTGTAGACTACCAAAATGACTAGGTTTTGGTTCTCGATCTTTACTGCTAAAACTTCACTACATCATTTGAGGCATTAAGCAGTTCTGTGCAAACAAGTGACTCTGCGATATACAGACCAGCGCCCCCCCCCCCTTTTGCCTGTTCACTCTGTCGCATCTGTATAGATTGTAACTTGGGATCCATATATTGTTGTCCAAGTGATCCTTTATGTGGGTCTCTGTGAAAGCCGCAAATATTACATTTGCCTCTGCAAGCAGTCCACGGATGAAATGTATTTTGTTGTTCGTTGCTGGCTTTAGACCCTGTATATTTGCAAAGAAGAATGTCATCGGACTGGTGGTATTGGTGGTAGTGGGGGGACTTTTTTTCCGGCACTAGTATCTGTATCTGTTGGTTTGGAGTGGAGGCCATCGATTGTGGTTCCACTTCAGAAATGACTGGATTTGGCGTACGATTTCTGCTATTTCCTGCCAGTTTTTTTTTCCTTCCTGGCACTGAAAACCTCTCCCTCTTGAGTGGCTGTGGTTACCCAGGTTTTCCCATGGCCTGGATGTTTTGTATCTTTTTGTCCCCTTTAGAAGGTGTGCCTGGCAATTTAAGTTACAGCACAGTCTTTCCTGTACTAAAGAGGGACATATTTCAGGGTGAAAAAGCTTACAGGAAGGGAGTTTGCATTTTCCTGTTGTCATATGGGCACGGCTTTTTCTAGGGTGGTCAAAGTTGCACGTCCCATTTGTTTTTCCAGATTTCCCATGCCTTCAGATACCAAGTGCATAGTATATGCACAGGCTTGGTTTCCGTTTGCATTGGGTTTCTGTGACTGTATTCCCATGTTGGTGCATGTTTACCTGTCTCATTCCTGTCCTCACTAGTACTAACAATGGAGCTCTCACCAGTTGTTTCTGGTAATATATCCTCACTATTGCTAGTGGAGTCCCCTTGTTTGCTATCTCCTGTGGTATTACTAGTTTGTAATATTGCTTTTATCTTGTCTTTGACTACACTTGTTTCCCCACTACAGCTCCTGTCTCCCTCGAGGTCATTTATATGCATTCCCTCCTACGTACATTTACTGACTACCTGGACAGCACCTCCATCCTCACCATTACTGTCTCCCAGGACAGCACCTCCATCCTCACCCTTACTGTCTCCCAGGAGAGCACCTCCATCCTCACCATTACTGTCTCCCAGGAGAGCAACTCCATCCTCACCATTACTGTCTCCCAGGACAGCAACTCCAGCTTCACTATTACTGTCTACCAGGGCAGCACCTCCAGCCTTACAGTTTCTGACAACATGGCCAGCACCAAGGGCGATATCATCCAGCCCAGACTTTTTATTTTCCTATCTGTTATAGAATGCTTCCAGGTTTTCTATGAAGGCTGCTTTGATGTTATCCTCTTTTAATACCAATGTGATTTTAGTCCACAGATTAATCTCATTTGGGCATACCCAAAAACACTTACCTGATTTAATATTGCTTGTAGATAGTTCTTGGATATCTGCACAAGGGGCGTGACACCAATTTTCACAAAAATGGCAAGTAATCCATGTGGAAGCCCGTTTGTTTGATGTACTGCAGACTACACAGAGCTTCATGTGATTTGAATGGTTGATTTACTATAATTCTACTAGTAGCCCCTTGAATATTCTACTAATAACCTCTTTAAAGTGAAGATCTGGCTATTTGTATTTGTATTTCTAACTGTACTTGTATACTAGGACAGTATACCAGTGTATGTTTCTGTTTTATATTCATTGTTTGTGTTTGGTAAGGGCGCCTAAAACCCCGTCTGTTTACAGTCTGCTTTATTGTTCAACGAATCCGTTTGAAACCGGTCAAGGATGCAAAACAACCATGGGAGGAGTTGAATGATAGCTCTAGACCTTTTGTGTTGCAATCAACACATCAGGAGCTTGCAATGTTGCAGAAAAGAGCAGGAGGTCCATGTAAATGCAACCAGTAAAAGCGTCTTTGCTGGAATGAGGCAGAGAGGCAGTAAGTGCACCAAGGTATACCAGTACCCATAGCCAGAAAGATTGAATATTATAGAATAAGAAGACAGCCATCCCACAAGCACTGATATTGTAGCAGTAAACTAAAGAACGTAATATGACAGTTATCAAAAATTCGGTCAGACTACGATATGATATAAATAAGTTTACATACTGGATACAGAGATCACTGACAACTGTCTTAGGAATTTCCGCATCTCTAGAAAACGGGCTCATTTAAAGAGACTCATTTAAAGTGAGACAAATGTAATTTATCCAAAGGAAAACGGCCATAGTTTATCCCACAAGATTCTGAGGCAGATGCTGGCCTAACCATCAACAAAACAAGCAGTAGAAACAGGCCCTAATTCCTTGGTGTAGAAATACACTTAACACAATCCAACACACTCGTTTAAGAGTTAGATTTTTGGCTGTGTACAAATGCCTCAACTATAAACGAATATAATTTGAACAAGCCGCCACCGTTATTGTATAATGAATGCCTATCATGTTTTATAATTGCTTATTCTACAATGTTCTGTCCAGGCCTTTAAATGGGCCCATTTTCTAGAAATACGGAAATTCATTAAGATGATTGCCAGTGATATCTACGTTTGGAATGTAAAGTCATTTATATCACATCCAACATCTGCCTCAGAATGTTGTGGGATAGATAAACTATGTCTGTCTTTGGATAAATCACAGATGTATCCCTTTAAATGGACCCGTTTTCTAGAGGTGTGGAAATTCTTAAGACAATTGCCAGTGATATCTATATTTGGTATGAAAAATAATTTATATCATATCGTAGCCCGACGGAATTTTTGATAATTGTCACGTTATTTCGTTAGTTTACTGCTACAATATCAGTACTTGTGGAAGAGCTGGCTTCTAATTCTATAATATTCAATCTTTCTGGCTACGGGTATTAGTAAGGCTGGGGGCACTTCCTGCCTCCAGCCTCTGCCTTATTCAAACAAAGATGCTGCCTCTAATTGTGTTTGCTTGGACCTCTTCTTTTCTGCAACGTTTCAAGCTCCAGATGATGTATTAATTATAACGCGAAAGGCCTATAGCTATCATTCACCTCCCCCCCCCCGGGGTTATTTTGTATATATATATATATATATATATATATATATATATATATATAGATATATATATATATATATAAACACTGATCTCTGGCTGAAGGAGGCTAGAACCTACGAACCTTAGGACAAGGTACGCAGTGCTTTACCAATCTACCCACACTGGACAATACTTTGGCGTGTAGCTTGAGCTACACGCTTACAGCTTACAGCTTACAGCTTTTCATCTACTCCCCTGCATGCATCAGCCTTACTAGAGATTTTAACAATGCAAGGAATTCGCGAGAGCAGGCGTGTAGCACAAGCTACACGCCAAGGAGATTAGATTTAGATTAGATTTTGCCACCGAAGTGGCCCGGTGGCCTGGTGGCTAAAGCTCCCGCCTCACACACGGAGGGCCCGGGTTCGATTCCCGGCGGGTGGAAACATTTCGACACGTTTCCTTACACCTGTTGTCCTGTTCACCTAGCAGCAAATAGGTACCTGGGTGTTAGTCGACTGGTGTGGGTCGCATCCTGGGGGACAAGATTAAGGACCCCAATGGAAATAAGTTAGACAGTCCTCGATGACGCACTGACTTTCTTGGGTTATCCTGGGTGGCTAACCCTCCGGGGTTAAAAATCCGAACGAAATCTTATCTTATCTTATCTTAGTTTATTGTGCACCCCATATCCATCCTGTGGACGGTAGCGCGAGAGCATGTGGATACACAAAAGGCCTAGGAACTAGGCCCCAAAGGGTTAACAGGAATACATATGGATTTATATCTACATATCTATAGTTCACTTATCTGTTACAAGCAAATTTAGGAAATTTGCTTAGTATATCTGGTATCTTATTTTCATTAATAAGATATCTTGACATGTCACATAGGTTATTATACTGTCTGTCTCTGTATTCCTCAATAAGTGGACAATTAAGCACATAGTGTTCAAGAGAGTGACCATATGCCTGATCACATAATTTACATTTAGTTTGATCATCATCTGTGTGTCTCCCAAACTGCCAGAAGTACTTGTAACCAAGCCTAAGCCTGGCCACTACAACATCAGTCAGTCTGTTCACATTGCAAGTTGCTCCATAAACATACTTATCTACGTTCATGTTATCATAGTGGGTTATAGATCTACTCAGGCTTCTAACTGCATTATTTACTTCTCTCCTAATATTATTCCTAATGCTAGACACAGTTATACCAAAGTTATATTCTACGTTCTCCTTCTGGATACTCTTCTTGGCTAACATATCAACTTTATCATGAAGGCGTAATCCAATGTGTGATGGGATCCATAGCAATTGTACATTAATTCCTTTGTCCCTAATTTTTGAGTATCTATACCTGGCTTCCCCAATGAGCATGTTGTTGGAGTCATTATATGAGCCAAGAGCCTTCAATGATGACATAGAATCAGTAATGATGATAGAGTCAAGCTCAGTGTCATAGGTTAGCTTTAGCGCCATTAGGATTGCAAACAATTCAGTTTGCAGTGTAGACGCCCAGTTGTTAATTCTTATGCCTAACTCAACAAATTTATTATCGTTCTTAACTAGGGAGGTATTGTCCAGTGTGGGTAGATTGGTAAAACACTGCGTACTTTGTCCTAAGGTTCGTAGGTTCGAGTCTCCTTCAGCCAGAGATCAGTGTTTGTGTATATTTCGCCTGCTCTCGCGAATTCCTTGCATATATATATGTATATATGCATATATATATATATATGTAATATATATATATATATATATATATATATGTCGTGCCGAATAGGCAGAACTTGCGATCTTGGCATAAATAGCAACGCTCATCTTGCCATATAGGACAAGCGAAAATTTGTGTATGCAATAATTTCGCCAAAATCATTCTGAACCTAACGAAAAAAATATATTTCACTGTGTTTGTTTAATATTAAATTATTGTAAACAAATCTAAAATATATTTAGTTGGGTTAGGCTAAAATATATTGTTCTTGTTATAATAAGGTTAGGTAAGTTTTCTAAGATTCTTTTGGAGCAAAATTAAATTTTTTTACATTAACATTAATGAAAAAAATATATCTTTAAACATATAAGAGAAAATTTCAGAAAGGGCTTAATTTTAAATGAGTTCTTGCTAATTGACCAGTTTTACATATTCGGCACGACATATATATATATATATATATATATATATATATATATATATATATATATATATATATATATATATATATATATATATATATATATGTGTGTGTGTGTGTGTATGTGTGTGTGTGTGTGTGTGTGTGTGTGTGTGTACTCACCTATTTGCACTCACCTATTTGTGGTTGCAGGGGTCGAGTCATAGCTCCTGGCCCCGCCTCTTCACTGATTGCTACTAGGTCCTCTCTCTCTCTCCCTGCTCCAGGAGCTTTATCATACCTCGCCTTAAAACTATGTATGGTTCCCGCCTCCACTACGTCACTTTCTAGGCTATTCCACGGCCTGACTACTCTATGACTGAAGAAATACTTTCTAACATCCCTTTGATTCATCTGAGTCTTCAGCTTCCAATTGTGACCTCTTGTTTCTGTGTCCCATCTCTGGAACATCCCGTCTTTGTCCACCTTGTCTATTCCACGCAGTATTTTATATGTCGTTATCATGTCTCCCCTGACCCTCCTATCCTCCAGTGTCGTCAGGCCGATTTCCCTCAACCTTTCTTCGTAGGACAATCCCCTTATCTCTGGGACTAGTCTTGTTGCAAACCTTTGCACTTTCTCTAATTTTTTGACGTGCTTGACCAGGTGTGGATTCCAAACTGGTGCTGCATACTCCAGTATGGGCCTGACGTAAATGGTATACAGAGTCTTGAACGATTCCTTACTGAGGTATCGGAACGCTATCCGTTGGTTTGCCAGACGCCCGTATGCTGCAGCAGTTATCCGATTGATGTGCGCCTCAGGAAATATGCTCGGTGTTATACTCACCCCCAGATCTTTTTCCTTGAGTGAGGTTTGCAGTCTTTGGCCAGCTAGACTATATTGTGTCTGCGGTCTTCTTTGCCCTTCCCCAATCTTCATGACTTTGCATTTGGCAGGGTTAAACTCAAGGAGGTAGTTGCTGGACCAGGCTTGTAGCTGTCCAGGTCTCTTTGTAGTCCTGCCTGATGCTCGTCCGATTTGATTTTTCTCATTAACTTCACATCGTGTGTGTGTGTGTGTGTGTGTGTGTGTGTGTGTGAGGTGGATGAATCAAACTTCAGATACAGTCTCAAACGATAATGTGACAGGGATTTAATAAGCTCAGGAACCAGTAAATTAAGGGGCCAGTAGCTGAGTATCAACTCTAGAAAACACAGCTCAGTGAGCACCACTAAGTTATCGATATGAGAATTTGAGCTGTAAAGTAGTGTTGAACACGGCCGTACCCCAGCCACCGGACCGGTCCCTGTAAACTGACCAACTTACTACTAAGCTTCGTGTTAGTGAGTTTCCTCTGACTAATAAATCATTGAGTATGCACTCACCTGGGGGTATAACATTTCCGACGCCTCTCTTGCCATACGCCAGGTGAGGTGGAACTACCAGTAGACGACTCTCTCCAACACACATACCAGCTACACCTTCCTCCCACCCACGGATCACTGCGCCCTCCCCGAGCTTAAACACGAAGGGCTCCCCACGATCCAGGCTGGAAGGTAATAAACGTGTCACCGGCGTGTAGAAGACCTTATTAGGATTAGTAGCCCTTGAAGGTTAGTAACCTAGGATATCAGAAGAAAACCAAGAAATAAGAATGCAACCCTCAACATTCTACTAAATCCATTTACTGCTAGGATAATATAGGCAGCAGTTGTTCCTATATGTCTCACCGTGCTGGAGTAAGCTGCTTCATCCTCACACAACACCGCCAACACATGTAATAACATTCGCATGTATGTACATACTCCCACACATTAGGGGACACAAACATAATTGGACATAAACATGTATCTTTACTCGTGTTATCACTTCATGAACGCCTATGCACATAAATATGCACATAACTATAAACACGTTCTCGTTCGGTTAGAGATGGGAACGTCCTATAGGTTGTTATTACTTATTTACAGGTATATTAGCAGAGCAATGCACGTGGTGTCACATCTTCGGAATTTGCATTTGAACGTTTCCCAGGATGCGACCATAACAGTAAAGTGGTTCCTAGTTACTGCTATGTGAACAGGAGAAGCAGGAGTAAAGACTGATTTGTTAGTTATGCGAAACGCTAAATCCGTATGAGGCATTTGGCAAGAGAAATATTGGAGGCTCAATCCTCCGTCTACTAGTAGCCAGTCAAGTGCGCTACTAAACTGTATTCATTATAAAATGATATATAAAGAGAAAGGTGTACTGGATGTCTCTTTGCACATATACAACATGAGTTTAAAATCTACTCGAGAGATTAAGGTATCTTTTATTAGTGGCGAACTGGACAAACGCAGCCTCAGTGACCCTGGTATAGTCGATAGACTTTAAATCCCAACTAACTATCCAACTCCCTCTGTACCTGCTGCCCTTGATCATCCCTCTGTACCTGCTGCCCCTGATCATCCCTCTGTACCTGCTGCCCCTGATCATCCCTCTGTACCTGCTGCCTCTGATCATCCCTCTGTACCTGCTGCCCCTGATCATCCCTCTGTACCTGCTGCCCCTGATCATCCCTCTGTACCTGCTGCCCCTGATCATCCCTCTGTACCTGCTGCCTCTGATTATCTAACGGGTGTTAATAGCAAATGAGTCAAAATAATTGTTGCGTAAAAATCTATGTTAATAATAAAAAAATGCACGTGTGAACGTTTTAGATATTAATGAGTTAAAGTAAGTGGTATGTATGACTTGACGTGCTGTTAGAGTGGGCAAGGTAACATTTATGAAGGGATTCAGGGAAACCGGCAGGCTGGACTTGAGTCTTGGAGGTGAAAGTACAGTGCTTTCACTCTGAAGGAGGGGTGAGGATATTTGCAGTTTGGAGGGGAATCTGAACTGTAATATCGGCGCGCCTCTGGCAAGACAGTGATGCACTGAGTAATGGTGAAAGTGTTATTTCTTTCTTAGGGTCGCCCTTCCTTCCTCTTTACAAAAGGTTAAGTTAAGATTCCTAACTTTATTTACAAACTAAGAGCTGTTACCTACATCTGTGGGAAACGGCCAGTGTGTTAAAAAAAATCAAACAAGTACCTAGAGTCAAATTTCTTGGCATCTATGAGCTGACCAGTGTAGTGGACACTGACTGTATCACCAGTGGTGGCCAGACTAGAGCATGTTGCAGGTCGCACTAATGTCTGTGACACCAGCTTGGTGGGAGATGTGGAGACCTCTGGTGTAGGTGCTGGTCGACGCTCAGGTTCCTCGTCCACTATCACCACCTTATCTGGCAGCTGCACCAGCTCCACCTCGAAGATCAGTGTGGCGTCTACAAGAGGTGAAAAATTGTTTTACTTTAGTACTGTTAAAGGACTCTTAATCCAAGGAATTAGTTACCCCTCTCCTTCCTCGGGTCAAATTTTATTACCTTTCATTTACCAGGAGCAGAACTGCCCTAACGAGTTTAACGTTTTTATGAATTGAACAATAAAAATAACCTGTACAGGTTTAGCAAGGAATTAATATCATGAATACAGTAATAATGGGGTAAAGGTAGCCTAGTGTGGAATTGTCGAATAAGTAAATCTTGCGATTTTGGCTTAAATAACAACGATCTTCTTACCAAATAGGGCAAGCGACAATTTATGTATGCAATAATTTCGCAAAAATCATTCTGAACCTAACGAAAATAATATATTTAACTGTGTTTCTTTATTAAATTATTGTAAACGTATATAAAATATATTTAGTTGAATTAGGCTAAATTAATTTGCACTTGTTATAATAAGGTTGGGTAAGTTTCCTAAGGTTCTTTTGGTGCAAAATCACTAATTTTTATATTAACATAAACGAAAAAATATATCTTTAAATGTATTAGAGAAAATTTTAGAAAGGACTTAATTTTAAATGAGTTCTTGCTAATTGATCAGTTTTACCTATTCGGCACGACTATATATATATATATATATATATATATATATATATATATATATATATATATATATATATATATATATATATATGCAAAACAACCACTCTGAAAGAATAGAGAAATTCCAAGCGCTTTCTGGACAAGATTCCAATGCTCTATTTATTCATGTAAGAGATTTTAACCATCCAATTGATTTTCAAAAAGTTGAGAAAGTAGTATCAAGCAAGTCCATGGTCGACAGGAATATAATTGAATCTTGTTTCATAAAAAGCAGTTTTGACAATAATATGAATATTTCCTTTGGTTTATATAAATTAGATCCATTTATAATTAATAGAATTTGGGAAGAATTTAATAATACACTGGACAAATAATAATTTTTAAATTTTCTTGGGTAGAATAGTTTGTTGGTGGGTTGTGCGAAGGACCTGTCCAGTTGGGCCGGCGCGCGTCAGGTGTTTAACTGTTGTGGGATCTGAAAGTGAGGTGTTGGCCAGACCCCTTATATACCTTCCTTGGATGCTTTACTTTCACAGTTCCTTGATAATGTGAGTAGTCACGAAAGCGCTTGGAATTTCTCTATTCTTTCAGAGTGGTTGTTTTGCATATTCTGAAATCACCTGTTTACTGTGATCTTATTGCATATATATATATATATATATATATATATATATATATATATATATATATATATATATATATATATATATACATACATATGTGTGTGTGTGTGTGTGTGTGTGTACTCACCTAATTGTACTCATCTAATTGTGGTTTCAGGGGTCGATTCAAAGCTCCTGGCCCCGCATCTTCACTGGTCGCTACTGGGTCACTCACACCCTGCCTCCACTATATCACTTTCCAGACTATTCCACTTCCTGACAACTGTATGACTGAAGAAATACTTCCTAACATCCCTGTGATTCATCTGAGTCTTCAGCTTTTAATTGTATGCATGTATGTGTGTGTGTATGTACTCAATTGTACTCACCTAATTGTGGTTGCAAGAGTCGAGACTCAGCTCCTGGCCCCGCCTCTTCACTGATCGCTACTAGGTCCTCTCCCTCTCTGCTTCCTGAGCTTTGCCATACCTCTTCTTAAAACTATGTATGGTTCCTGCCTCCACTACTTCACTTGCTAGGCTATTCCACTTCCTGTGTGTGTGTGTGTGTGTGTGTGTGTGTGTGTGTGTGTGTGTGTGTGTGTGTGTGTGTGTGTGTGTGTGTATGTGTACTCATCTAGCTGTACTCACCTAGTTGAGGTTGCATGGGTCGAGTACTAGCTCCTGGCCCCGCATCTTCACTGGTCGCTACTAGGTCACTCTCCCTGAACCGTGAGCTTTATCATACCTCTGCTTAAAGCTATGTATGGATCCTGCCTCCACTACATCGCTTCCCAAACTATTCCACTTCCTGACTACTATGTGGCTGAAGAAATACTTCCTAACATCCCTATGATTCATCTGTGTCTTCAACTTCCAACTGTGTCCCCTTGTTGCTGTGTCCCATCTCTAGAACATCCTGTCTTTGTCCACCTTGTCAATTCCTCTCAGTATTTTGTATGTCGTTATCATGTGACCCCTATCTCTCCTGTCCTCCAGTGTCGTCAGGTCGATTTCCCTTAACCTCTCCTCGTAGGACATACCCCTTAGCTCTGGGACTAGTCTTGTTGCAAACCACTTTCTCTTAGTTTCTTTACGTGCTTGGCCAGGTCTGGGTTCCAAACTGGTGCCGCATACTCCAATGTGGACCTAACATACACGGTGTACAGGGTCCTGAACGATTCCTTATTAGGATGTCGGAATGCTGTTCTGATTTTTGCTAGGTGCCCATATGCTCCAGCAGTTATTTGGTTGATGTGCACTTCAGGAGATGTGCCTGGTGTTATACTCATCCCAAGATCTTTTTCCTTGAGTGAGGTTTGTAGTCTCTGGCCCCCCTAGACTGTACTCCGTCTGCGGTCCTCTTTGCCCTTCTCCAATCTTCATGACTTTGCACTTGATGGGGTTGAACTCCAGGAGCCAATTGCTGGACCAGGTCTGCAGCCTGTCCAGATCCATTTGTACTTCTGCCTGGTCTTCGATCGAATGAATTCTTCTCATCAACTTCATGTCATCTGCAAACAGGGACACTTCGGAGTCTATTCCTTCCGTCATGTCGTTCACAAATACCAGAAACAGCACTGGTCCTAGAACTGACCCCTGTGGGACCCTGCTGGTCACAGGTGCCCACTCTGACACCTCGCCACGTACCATGACTCGCTGCTGTCTTCCTGACAAGTATTCCCTGATCCATTGTAGTGCCTTCCCTGTTATCCCTGCTTGGTCCTCCAGTTTTTGCACTAATCTCTTGTGTGGAACTGTGTCAAACACCTTCTTGCAGTCCAAGAAAATGCAATCCACCCACTCGTCTCTCTTGTCTTACTGCTGTCACCCTGTCATAGAACTCCAGTAGGTTTGTGACACAGGATTTCCCATTCCTGAAACCATGTTGGCTGCTGTTGATGAGATCATTCCTTTCTAGGTGTTCCACCACTCTTCTCCTGATAATCTTTTCCATGACTTTGCATACTATACATGTCAGTGACACCGGTCTGTAGTTTAGTGCTTCATGTCTGTCTTTTTTAAAGATTGGGACTACATTTGCTGTCTTCCATGCCTCAGGCAATCTCCCTGTTTTGATAGATGTATTGAATATTGTTGTTAGGGGTATGCATACCACCTCTGCTCCCTCTCTCAGGACCCATGGAGAGATGTTATCCGGCCCCATTGCCCTTGTGGTATCTAGCTCACTCAGAAGCCTCTTCACTTCTTCCTCGGTTGTGTGTACTATTTCCAGCACTTTGTGGTGTACCCCACCTCTCAGTCTTTCTGGAGCCCCTTCTGTCTCCTCTGTGAGCACGTCTTTGAGTCTCTTGTTGAGTTCCTCACTTCACAGTCATTTCTTGTTGTCTCTCCTCCTTCCTTCCTTAACCTGATTACCTGGTCCTTGACTGTTGTTTTCCTCCTGATGTGGCTGTATAACAGCTTTGGGTCAGATTTGGCTTTCGCTGCTATGTCGTTTTCATATTGTCGTTGGGCCTCCCTTCATAAATGTGCATATTCATTTCTGGCTCTACGACTGCTCTCCTTAGTCTCCTGGGTCCTTTGCCTTCTATACTTCTTCCATTCCCTAGCACACTTGGTTTTTGCCTCCCTGTACCTTTGGGTGAACCCTGGGCTCATCCTGGCTTTTTCATGATTCCTGTTACCCTTGGATACAAACCTCTCCTCAGCCTCCTTGCACATTGTTGTTACATATTCCATCATCTCATTAACAGGCTTCCCTGCCAGTTCTCTGTCCCACTGAACCCCGTTCAGGAAGTTCCTCATTCCCATGTAGTCCCCTTTCTTGTAGTTTGGCTTCATTCGCCCTGGCCTTCCTGCTTCCCTCTCCACTTGTAGCTCTACTGTGTATTCGAAGCTTAAAACCACATGATCGCTGGCCCCAAGGGGTCTTTCATATGTGATGTCCTCAATATCTGCACTACTCAAGGTGAATACTAGGTCCAGTCTTGCTGGTTCATCCTCTCCTCTCTCTTGTAGTGTCCCTTACGTGTTGGTACATGAAGTTTTCCAGTACTACCTCCATCATCTTAGCCCTCCATGTATTTTGGCCCCCATGTGGCTCCAAGTGTGTGTGTGTGTGTGTGTGTGTGTACTCTCATATATATGGTTGCAGGTTCCTGGTCCCGCGTGCTCACTGGCCGCTACTGGGTTCATTTTTCTCCTGGCTTCGAGAGCTTTAGCATACCTCTTCTTAAAGTTATGTATGAATCTTGCCTCTAACACTTCAATTTCTAGGTCATCCCACTTCCTGACTATTCTAAAACTTAAGGAATATTTCCTAACCTTCCTGTGACTCATCTGTGTTTACAGCTTCCAGCTGTGCCCTTGTGTTCATGTTTCCCGTCTCTCAAACAATCTGCGCCTGTCCACCCTCTCAGTTATTTTCATTATTCTGAACGTTATTTTCAAAGCATCCCTATTCGTTTGAGTTCCCTTTTTCTCCTCATAGGACATACCCTTTAACTCCAGAACTAATCTTGTTGTAAACCTCTGTACTTTCTCCAATTTCTTGATATGCCTGACCAGGTGTGGGTTCCATAATGGTGCTGCATACTCCGGTATGGGCCTGACCTACACCATATACAGCGCCGTGAGTGATACCTTATTTAAATTTCTCACAGTCTTTGATTCGCCAGACACGCATTTCCTGCAGCAGTTATTCGATTATGTGTGGAGGGGTGGGGGCAGAGGGGTGAAGTACACAGCAGTCGGTGTCCTTTTGGGTCTGGTGCACTTTAAATGATTGAATTCTTTCCTAAACACCTGGGGTGACCTGAGCACCTTACTCACCTGATGTGTCTGATCACCTCACCTGGTTAAAATAAGCGCCTCACCTGGGGGTATGACTCCTCCTGCGCCCTTCTTGCCATAAGCCAGGTTAGGTGGTATGGTAAGTCTGCGTCGCTCACTCACACACATACCCTCCAGACCAAGGTCCCAGCCCTTGATCACCTGTCCAGACCCCAGCCGGAACTCAAAGGGCTCCCCGCGCGTTGCACTACCCAGAAGAGTGTACACATTATAGATACATTTATACACACCCACACACACACACACACACACACACACACACACACACACACATATATATATATATATATATATATATATATATATATATATATATATATATATATATATATATATATATATATATATATAGGGAAATGCATATGTTTGTATAACAATAAATTGTACTATAAATTTTATGAGTTATAGGACTCTTCATGTTACAGAAGACGTACATTGTGTCCTTAATAACCGAATTACAGTCGAGAATATTTAAATAAAAAAGATGAGCAAAAAAAAAAAGACCTTGTGGGAAGGTTACTGACCTTTGGTCAAAGATTTTGCCGTCAGTGAGACGACCAACATAATGAACCTGTATCTTGTCCCCGCCTGTTGACTGTACCCGGCAGGTGCTGGGTCTGCTTAGCACCTCTACCTTGAGCTGCTGCTGCTGCTGCTGCTGCTGCTGCTGCTGTTGCTGCTCCCGCTGCGCCGCTACCACCCAAGTGCACATCACAACCATATATATACATGCAAGTCGCTGCATCCTTATGAAAGAAGTGATACTTGAAAAAAATATATTGCCTTACATTGTATGCTTGAAACAAACATATACATTGTGTTACATACAATATAAGTAAAGTTTCACCTGTCCCTCGCTAATATGCATTAAAATATATATGTATTTTTACTTTGTTTTAAAGACAAATGAGCGAACACTAATAAATTTATTAGAAAAGTTTCGTACCTGGATTTGAACCTGCACATGATGTATCAAAGCACGCAGTACTATGGCCACTCAGCCAGATCTGCTTGAGTGGTAAAAAGTAACTGTACACTTGATACACAGTGTGCAGGTTTGAATCCTGCTGTGGATTGAGAGATAATATATGATTATATATATATATATATATATATATATATATATATATATATATATATATATATATATATATATATATATATATATATATATATATATATATATATATACATGTATATATGCAAAACAACTCTGAAAGAATAGAGAAATTCCAAGCGCTTTCGTGACTACTCACATTATCAAGGAACTATGATAATGTGAGTAGTCACGAAAGCGCTTGGAATTTCTCTATTCTTTCAGAGTGGTTGTTTTGCATATTTTGAAATCACCTGTTTACTGTGATCTTATTGCATATATATATATATATATATATATATATATATATATATATATATATATATATATATATATATATATATATATATATATATATATATATATATATATATATATATATATATATATATATAATGTCATGCCTAATAGGTAAAACTGGTCAATTAGCAAGAACTCATTTAAAATTAAGACCTTTCTAAAGTTTTCTCTTATACGTTTTAAGATATAATTTTTTCATTAATGTTAATGTAAAAATTTAAAATTTTACACCAAAAGAATCTTAGAAAACTTACCTAACCTTATTATAACAAGCACAATTTATTTTAGCCTAGTCCAACTAAATATATTTTAGATACGTTTACAATAATTCAGTACTAAACAAAAACAATGAAATATTATTTTTTCGTTAGGTTCAGAATGATTTTTGCGAAATTATTGCATACACAAACTTTCGCTTGTCTTATATGGCAAGATGAGCATTGCTATTTAAGCCAAGATAGCAAGTTTTACATATTCGGCACGATATATACATATATATATATATATATATATATATATATATATATATATATATATATATATATATATATATATATATATATATATATATATATATAGGATAGGGTCCACCTCTGGTGTAATGTGTGACCCATAGCCTCGAAAAAGTGGATAAAAAGGCTTCAAGGATGAATATATATATATATATATATATATATATATATCTATATATATATATATATATATATATATATATATATATATATATATATATATATATATATGTCGTGCCGAATAGGCAGAACTTGCGATCTTGGATTAAATAGCAACGCTCATCTTGCCATATAGGACAAGCGATAATTTGAGTATGCAATAATTTTGCCAAAATCATTTTGAACCTAAAGAAAATAATATATTTCACTGTGTTTGTTTAGAAATAAATTATTATAAACAAATCTAAAATATATTTATTTGGGTTAGGCTACAATAAATTGTTCTTGTTATAATAAGGTTAGGTAAGTTTTCTAAGATGCTTCTGGAGCAAAATTAAAAATTTTTACATTAACATTAATGAAAAAAAATATATCTTTAAACGTATAAGAGAAAATTTTAGAAAGGACTTTATTTTAAGTGAGTTCTTGCTAATTGACCAGTTTTACATATTCGGCACGACATATATATATATTTATATATTTATTTGGGTTAGGCTACAATAAATTGTTCTTGTTATAATAAGGTTAGGTAAGTTTTCTAAGATGCTTCTGGAGCAAAATTAAAAATTTTTACGTTAACATTAATGAAAAAAATATATCTTTAAACGTATACGAGAAAATTTTAGAAAGGACTTTATTTTAAATGAGTTCTTGCTAATTGACCAGTTTTACATATTCGGCACGACATATATATATATATATATATATATATATATATATATATATATATATATATATATATATATATATATATATATATATATATATACAGTGGACCCCCCCCCCCCCCCGAGTTTCGTGATTAATCCGTTCCAGAGAACCTGCTGAAAGTCGAAATTTACGAAACTCGAAACCATTTTCCCCATAAGAAATAATGGAAATAAAATTAATTCGTTCCAACACCCAAAAATATTAAAATAATTTTTTTTTTTTCAAATTAAATGAAGATTTATATACTGAAATCAATGAGAAATCAAGTTTTTTTTTTTTTTTTTTTATCACACTGGCCGATTCCCAGCAAGGCAGGGTGGCCCAAAAAAGAAAAACTTTCACCATCATTCACCCCATCACTGTCTTGCCAGAAGGGTGCTTTACACTACAGTTTTTAAACTGCAACATTAACACCCCTCCTTCAGAGTACAGGCACTGTACTTCCCATCTCCAGGACTCAAGTCCGGCCTGCCGGTTTCCCTGAACCCCTTCATAAATGTTACTTTGCTCACACTCCAACAGCACGTCAAGTATTAAAAACCATTTGTCTCCATTCACTCCTATTAAACACGCTCACGCATGCCTGCTGGAAGTCCAAGCCCCTCGCACACAAAACCTCCTTTACCCCCTCCCTCCAACCTTTCCTAGGCCGACCCCTACCCCGCCTTCCTTCCACTACAGACTGATACACTCTTGAAGTCACTCTGTTTCGCTCCATTCTCTCTACATGTCCGAACCACCTCAACAACCCTTCTTCAGCCCTCTGGACAACAGTTTTGGTAATCCCGCACCTCCTCCTAACTTCCAAACTACGAATTCTCTGCATTATATTCACACCACACATTGCCCTCAGACATGACATCTCCACTGCCTCCAGCCTTCTCCTCGCTGCAACATTCATCACCCATGCTTCACACCCATATAAGAGCGTTGGTAAAACTATACTCTCATACATTCCCCTCTTTGCCTCCAAGGACAAAGTTCTTTGTCTCCACAGACTCCTAAGTGCACCGGTCACCCTTTTCCCCTCATCAATTCTATGATTCACCTCATCTTTCATAGACTCATCCGCTGACACATCCACTCCCAAATATCTGAATACATTCACCTCCTCCATACTCTCTCCCTCCAATCTGATATCCAATCTTTCATCACCTAATCTTTTTGTTATCCTCATAACCTTACTCTTTCCTGTATTCACTTTTAATTTTCTTCTTTTGCACACCCTACCAAATTCATCCACCAATCTCTGCAACTTCTCTTCAGAATCTCCCAAGAGCACAGTGTCATCAGCAAAGAGCAACTGTGACAACTCCCACTTTATGTGTGATTCTTTATCTTTTAACTCCACACCTCTTGCCAAGACCCTCGCAAGTACATGCATATAAAAAATAATAATAACATTACACTTGCCTTACACAAATAACCTGCACATAAAAGAGAGAAGCTTACGACGACGTTTCGGTCCGACTTGGACCACTGACAAAGTCATACTCTATGACTTTGTCAATGGTCCAAGTCGGACCGAAACGTCGTCGTAAGCTTCTTTCTTTTATGTGCGGGTTATTTGTGTATCGTTCCAGTCACGGTGTTGTGCCTTTTTTGTTATTTATTCTTCCTCCGTAAGCTATGCGTGTCGTAAGAGGCGACTAGAATGCCAAGGGCAAGGGAATAGTAACCCCTTCTGCTGTATATACTGCTAAAAACAAGAAATAGAAACACTTTATAAAACTGGGATGTTTGAATGTGCGTGGATGTAGTGCAGATGATAAAGAAATGATTGCTAATGTTATAAATGAAAAGAACCTGAATGTCCTAGCTCTAAGCGAAACAAAACTGAAAGGGGTAGGTGAGTTTCAGTGGGGAGGAATAAATGAGATTAAGTCAGGAGTATCTGAGAGAGTTAGAGCTAAGGAAGGGGTAGCAATAATGTTGAAGGACCAGTTATGGAAGGAGAAGAGGGAATATAAATGTATAAATTCAAGGATTATGTGGCTTAAAATAAGTGTGTATTCACTTGGAGAAGAGAGGAGTGTAGAGGAGAGGGAGATTTTGGAAGATATTGAGTGTGTAGGAACTTTTGAACCAAGTGAGAGAGTAATTGTGGCAGGGGACTTAAATGCTAAAGTAGGAGAAACGTTTAGAGAGGGTGTGGTAGGTAAGTTTGGGGAGCCAGGTATAAATGATAATGGGGGCCCTTTGATTGAACTTTTTATAGAAAGGGGTTTGGTTATAGGTGATACATATTTTAAGAAAAAGAGGATAAATAAGTATACAAGATATGATGTAGGGCGTATTGGTAGATAAGAGACTGTGGGGTAGACTTCAGGATGTACATGTTTATAGAGGGGCCACAAACATATCAGATCACTTTTTGGTTATAGCTACAGTGAGAGTAAAAGGTGATGGGATACAAGGCAAATGGAAGCAGCAAGTAAGAGAGAGGTGAAGGTTTATAAACTAAAGGAGGAGGCAGTTAGGGTATGATATAAACAACGATTGGAGGATAGATGGGCTAGTGATAGTACAGGCAATGGGGTTGAAGATGTATTTGGTAGGTTTAAAAAAAGTAGTGTTAGAGTGTTCAGCAGAAGTTTGTGGTTATAGGAAAGTGGATGCGGGAGGGAAGAAGAGTGACTGATGGAAAGATGATGTAAACAGAGTAGTAAGGGAGAAAAAGATAGCATATGAGAGGTTTTTACAAAGTAGAAGTGATGCAAGGAGGGAAGAGTATATGGAGAGAAAAAGAGTGGTTAAGAGAGTGGTGAGGCAATGTAAAAAGAGAGCAAATGAGAGAGTTGGTAAGATGTTAACAATAAATTTTGTTGAGAATAAGAAAAAGTTTTGGAGTGAGAATAATAAATTGAGAAAGCCTGGATTTGATGGTTAAAAATGGGAGAGGAGAGTTAGTAAATGGAGTTAGAGGTATCGAGAAGATGGTGGAAATATTTTGAGGAATTCTTAAATGTTGATGAAGATAGGGAAGCTGTGATTTCATGTATAGGGCAAGGAGGAATAACATCTTGTAAGAGTGAGGAAGAACCAGTTGTGAGTGTGGGGGAAGTGAGTGAGGCAGTAGGTAAAATGAAAAAAATGTAAAGCAGCTGGGATTGATGGGATAAAGATAGAAATGTTAAAAGCAGATGGGGATATAGTTTTGGAGTGGTTAGTGCTTCTATTTAATAAATGTATGGAAGAAGGTAAGGTACCTAGGAAATGGCAGAGAGCATGCATAGTTCGTTTATATAAAGGCAAAGGGGACATAAGAGAATGTAAAAATTATAGGGGAATAAGTCTGTTAAGTATACCTGGTAAAGTGTATGGTAGAGTTATTATTAAAAGAATTAGGATTAACATGGAGAGTAGGATAGCAGATGAACAAGGAGGCTTTAGGAAGGGTAGGGGGTGTGTAGACCAAGTGTTTACAGTGAAACATATAAGTGAACAGTATTTAGAGAAGGGTAAAGAGGTCTTAGCAGAATTTATGGATTAAGAAAAGGCGTATGATAGGGTAGATAGGGGGCAATGTGGCAGATGTTGCAAATGTACAGAATAGGAGGTAAGTTATTGAAAGCATTTAAGAATTTTTACGAGGATAGTGAGGCTCAAGTTAAAGTATGTAGGAGAGAGGGAGATTATTTCCAAATAAAACAAGGCCCTAGACAGGGATGTGTGATGTCGTCATGTTTGTTCAATATACATACTTATGGATGGAGTTGTAAGAAAAGTGAACGCTCGGGTGTTGTCGAGAGGTGTAGGGTTAAGGATAAAAAATCTAACACAAAGTGGGAGTTGTCACAGTTACTCTTTGCTGATGACACTGTGCTTTTGAGAGATTCTGAAAAGAGGTTGCAGAGTTTGGTTGATGAGTTTGGTAGTTTATGTAAAACAAGGAAATTAAAAGTGAATATAAGAAAGAGTAAGGTGATGAGGATAAAAAAAATAGGTAACGAAAGATTGGGTATCAGATTGGAGGGAGAGAGTATGGAGGAGGTGAATGTATTCAGATATTTGAGAGTGGACGTGTCAGCAGATGGGTCTACGAAAAATGAGGTGTATCATAGAATTGACGAGGGAAAAAGGTAAGTGGTGCACTGAGAAGTATGTGGAGACAAAGAACTTGAAAGCAAAGAATATGAAAGCTAAAAGGGAAATGTATGAGAGTATAGTTATACCAACGCTCTTATATGGGTGTGAAGCATGGGTGTTGAATGTTGCAGCGAGGAGAAGGCTGGAGGCAGTGGAGATGTAATTGTCTGAGGGCAATGTGTGGTGTAAATATAATGTAGAGAATCTGTAGTTTGGTGATTAAGAGGAGGTGCAAGATTACCAAAACTATTATCTGGTGGGCCCAAGAAGGTTATTGAGATGTTTCGGACATGGAGAGGTTGGAAAGAAATAGAATGACTTGGAGAGTGTATAAATCTGTAGTGGAGGGAAGGCAGAGTAGGCTTCGGCCTAAGAAAGGTTGGAGGGCGGGGGTAAAGGAGGTTTTGTGTGCGAGGGGCTTGGACTT
>NC_091351.1:14881975-14906519 GCF_038502225.1 Cherax quadricarinatus
CTCTCTGTCTTCACATTTAAAAATTCCTCAAAATATTCCCACCGTCTACCATATACCTCCAGCTCCTCATCCACCTCGCTCGCGGAGAGTTTCGTCATCTGGCGCCTCGATAAGTCTTAGTTTAGGCTAAACATAACCTCAAAAAGAGGCTGGTTATCCTAAGTCTGCTTTAATTTGCATATATAATTATTAATACCTGACATTTTGACCCACTATTAAAGCAGAATATTCTCGTTACAATATTAATCCCGGATCTTTACATTTTGAGCTGCTATATGATGATATTTTAACAAAATGACCAAAGTTTGTAGTGGTGAGTGGTAAGACATTTGAATTATTTATATCGTATCGTAAATAATTAGACTAGACCGTATTATATGAAATTACTGAAATATCACAAAAATATGACTATAAATAATATCTTAATACTTTAATCGGCAGCTCATAACATGACCTGCCGATGCACAATAAACTAACTACTCACAGGGTGAGCTGCGGGTGTACAATAACTAACCGCTCACAGGGTGAGTTGCGGGTGTACAATAACTAACCGCTCACAGGGTGAGCTGCGGGTGTATAATAACTAACCGCTCACAGGGTGAGTTCCGGGTGTACAATAACTAACCGCTCACAGGGTGAGTTGCGGGTGTACAATAACTAACCGCTCACAGGGTGAGCTGCGGGTGTATAATAACTAACCGCTCACAGGGTGAGTTGCGGGTGTACAATAACTAACCGCTCACAGGGTGAGTTGCAGATGCACTAAAAACTAAACATTCAGGTGGGACAAAAAAGGCTCATGGACGCTTGTGAAGAGCTACTTATCCAGTTATTTAATCTCCATTGATTGCCTTCCATTCACTAAGTACTATATAACCTACGGGTTTAGCGTTTCCTAATGAAAGTAATAATAACTTCGGATGGTTAATAACCCAGGAAAACTAGAAATGCAAACAGTGGGGTACATTTCCATTGTGTCTGAGGATGCCAGCTTAAACATTAGGCTACCTCCTGGGTGTCTATTGACGACCAGGGTCGTTCTGGCGATACTGGCAGGTACCAGGGTCATCCTGGTGATAGTGACAGGTACCAGGGTCGTCCTAGTGATAGTGAAAGGTACCAGGATCGTTCTAGTGATACTGGCGATTAACAGGGTCATCCTGGTGATAGTGAAAGGTGCAAGGTCGTCCTTTCACTTTCCATATCTTTTTTCCTCACTGAAGGGAGAAAGCAAAGCAATGTTGCACAAGAGTACATGAGTCAGCAGTACATAAGTAGGGGAAAGTTCTTAATAGCATACTGCACTTTATGTACATTCTGATGAGTATATCACTCATGATTTAAATGTACTGAAATCAACAGTGCGTGTTCACTTGAAGGGGGTATTATATATATCTCAGAATATATCCACTTAAAGTTTGCTTCAATTCTTTTATGAATTATTATTTTTATGTGAGCAAATTACCTGCAGGAGGTTTACAGGGTACTACCTGAATTATTACCTGTAAGTAATTTGGGTGAGATAAGCGGGACTTTATCACAGCAGGTCGCCGAACTGTCACTCCTTCGAAGACCACTCACTACCACTCTCACAAAAAGCTAGACCTGACATTAAATTAGTAATTACAATATTAAAACCAGCTACTTTGGTAAATTAAAACTGTGGACTGTACATGATTAGACTTGCTGGGTACTCAAAAGAAATTCGTATTACCACCTACCATTTAATTATTGTAAATGGATCACACCACAACACCAGCCTGACGATGCAACATCCCCCAATGAAAAGCAGGGGTGTCACTAGTACGTTAAGAGACCATACAATAAGTGTCAGGGGCCTGAGACTGTTCAACTGCCTCCCAGCATACATAAGGGGGATTACCAACAGAACCCTGGCAGTCTTCAAGCTGGCACTGGACAAGCACCTAAAGTCGGTTCCTGACCAACTGGGCTGTGGCTCGTACGTTGGTTTGCGTGCAGCCAGCAGTAACAGCCTGGTTGATCAGGCTCTGATCCACCAGGAGGCCTGGTCACAGACCAGGCCGCGGGGGCGTTGACCCCCGGAACTCTCTCCAGGTAAACACCTAAACCCTACACTGCCCAGTTAGAGATCTAAATGAAAGGACTAATGGTGCACTTCCCTGTGAGTGGTCATATCCCTTATCTTCCGTCATACACACGTAATTCTTGAGGTCCCATAAATTTCCTGTCCCAGTTCCTCAGCAGGGGACATTAACACAGGTACCTTTTACAAATTCAAGCCAAAAAACCTCAATTTGGTCATGATGACACCAGATCATTAGCTGAATTTTCCACGGCAACCAGAGCCCACAAATTACAAATGGTGTCACCCCATCCGCATCACTCAGCTGTTCTACACCTCCCCCACTCGAAATTTCTCGAAAGGGTCAAATCAGCATCATATTTTATTACACAATTATATTATTCAAATTTATACATGCTGAATTTAGGAAAATCCAAAATTTTGCACAAATTACATTAGGCTATGTTTGGGATTGATGTATCAATGGCAGTTTATGAACAAGTGACATAATAACTCTCGTGTAGATGATAGGCTTTAAATCCAACTAAGGAATTAAACTTTATTTACTTTATTTAGGAATTTTGAAAAGTCATAAATTAGGGTGAGCAGCACTGAGTGATCCATGTGTTCATTTTTTTTTAAATATCTGAGGCATTAATTATTGCATCCGATATCACTTACTAATCTCATGGGGAGATATCGTGATACAACAGGCCCTCTAAAATATAAGGTACCTATCGTTGCCAATGGTTCCTTATCAGAAGAACTGGAGCTAACTTCACTTTCCTCGGATCAAACTGATTATCTACCTACAGAATATAATAATCTTTTGTTGTGTAAGAGCGCAAAAAGAATGCAAAAAGTTTATCCCAGTCAGCCACAGAAACCTTGGTTTTACCTACGGTTATTCACTACACAGCTTAGTGGTAGCGCGTTTGGCTCACAATCGAAAGCCCAAGTTTAATCCTGGGTGAGTCGAGATGCATGGGCATTTCTCCTAAAGCCTGCTGCCCCTGTTTCCCTTAACAGTAAATATATACCAACGGAAATAAAACAACATTGCTTGATTTGTTTTTATACCTTTCGAGCATACATGGTAAAGTGTATGGTAGAGTCATTATTAAAAGAACTGAAAGTAAGACAGAAAGCAGGATTGTAGATGAACAAGCAGACTTTAGGAAGGGTAGGAAGTGTGTAGACCAAGTGAAACATATATGTGAACAGTATTTAGATAAGGGTAAAGAGGTTTTTGTTGCATTTATGGATTTGGAAAAAGTGTATGATTGGGTGGATAGAGGATGTACTGTGGCAGATGTTACGAATGTATGGAATAGGTGGTAAATTACTGAAAGGAGTGAAGAGGATTTACAAAGATAGTGAGGCTCGGGTTAGTGTATGTAGGAGGGAGATTATTTCCCAACAAAAGTAGCCTTAGACAGGGATGTGTGATGTTACCATGGATGTTATGAGAGAAGTAAATGCTCGGGTGTTGGCAAGAGGTGTGCAATTAAAAGATAAAGAATCCAACACAAAGTGGGAGTTGTCACAGTTGTTTTTTTTGCTGATGACACTGTGCTTTTGGGAGATTCTGAAAAAAAAAAAATTGCAGAGGTTGGTGAACGAGTTTGGTAGGGTATGTAAAAGAAGGAAATTAAAGGTGAACAAAGGAGAGAGTAAGGCGATCTGGATAACAAAAAATTAGGTTACAAAGGACTGGATATCAGACTGGAGGGAAAGAGTACGGAGGAAGTGAATGTATTCAGATATTCATGAGTGGTCGTGTCAGCAGATTGGTCTGTGAAAGACGAGGTGAATCATAGAATTGATGAGGGATAAAAAGTGAGTGGTGCAATGAGGAGTCCATGGAAGCAAAGAGGGGAATGTATGAGAGTATAATTACACCAGCACTCTTATAGGGGTGTAAAGCATGAGCGGTGGATGTTGCAACAAGAGGGCTGGAGGTAGTGGAAATGTTTATCGAGGGTAATGTGCGGCGTGAAGAATCCGTAGTTTGGAAATTAGGAGGAGGTGCAGGGTTATTAAAAATATTATACAGAGGGCTGAGGAGGGGTTGAGGTGGTTTGGACATTTAGAGAGGCTGGAACGACATAGAATGACTTGGAGAGCGTATAAATCTGCGGTGGAAGGAAGGCGGGGTAGGAGTCGGCCTAGGAATGATTGGAGGGAAGGAGTACCTTTAGGTTTAGTGTGGTAAGGGCTCGGACTTCCAGCGTGTTTGAAGCGAGTGGAGACAAATGATTCTTATGACTTAACATGCTGTTGGAGTGTGAACACTGTAACATTTATGAAGGGGTTCAGGGAAACCGGCAAGCTGGACTTGAGTCCTGGAGATGGGAAGTACAGTGCCTACACTCTGAAGGAGAGGTGTTATGTTGCAGTGTTTTAACTGTAGTGTAGGGACGCCTCTGGCACGACTGATGGAGTGAATGATGATGATGATGAGAGCGTCTCTTCTTTTTTGGGTCACCTTACCTTGGTGGGAAACAGCCGATGTGCTAATAAAATAAAAATAATTAACCCTAAGGAGTTAATCCGAAAATAGTTCTTTTCCTTCAGTGTTGAAGTATGGCCAGTGTCTAATGTTTCCTGGCGAACGGACATTTACTCTTCGTCTGGCCATCACACTTCAATTCTCATATTTTTCGTTATTGTAAATAAAATATAGTAAGCCATTCAGATATTTGTTGGTTAGGTTATCTTTTCGTTGCCTCTCTAATGTTACTTAACTGCATATTTATAAGAAAAATGTTTTGCGCTTACACTACTTAGTGTCCCGTAGCTAGATTGCTAGCGCACGTGATTCCTTAATAAGACACCTGCTGTCCCTGTTTACCTATCAATAAAATAGATACCTAGGTATTAGTCGATTGACGTGGGTCGCATCCTGGGAATAAAACTGACCTAATTTGGCCGAAATGCTCTGGATAACAAAGGGGTTTCTATACAGTAGTATGTCATTAATGTCAGCTAGACCTGTACTTGTGCTTGTAGAAAAAAAATTATTAAGTTACATAACCCTATAATAACACACAAAGCAAATAAAAATAGGTACCTATTTACTGCTAGGTGAACAAGTGCAACAGAAGGTCCCTATTTAGGAGCTTCAGCTCTCGCAATCAGCCAAAATTTTTGCTCGGAATAATTTTTAAGTATCTCAATATAAAAATATAAATGTAATACTGAAGTACCTGAAACGTAAATTCATAAATTTATATTGATTTATAGTGTGTAATATGCGGCCATCCTAAGTTCCCAGCTCCGGGACCAGTATGACCGACTCTGGCAGCAGGCGAAAGAAATTTACGTACTCTACCATTGAGCTAGAGTTCACATGCATGTTGGAGCTTGGAGAAAGTAGCTTGAGATTATCTTCCAGGAGGATGTTGGTACACAGAGAAAGTGAAACTTGTTCGCATTCCCTCGTGATACATCAAAATTATCAGCGGCCGACCAACGGCAAGAGGAATTGTTGGGATTTTTTATTATTAAACAAAATTTAGTGTAGGAACAATGGGATGATATCCTAGTTGAAATGACAGATAAACAGCAAAAGCAGACGCTAGATGTTTTTGTTTCATATTTCATCACAGGATGAATTTGTAAGAGAAAGCACGGAAGGGAAGGTGAAGTAGGGGTTAGCGACTTCTCGACACCTCGTAACCCTTCCCTTCACTTGCACCTCTCACCAGGTTCTTTGCTCACACTTATGAAATGGATAATGACACAAGTGCAGTATCATGCGATCCTTTGTTGATACAGTTTCACCCACATAGTGAGCTTAATCAAATCAAACGGATCTCAGATCTTTGTAAATTTATAAAGCCCAAAGTTACAAAGTAACAATTCCTGTGAGTTGTTCCTGCAACTGCCTGGCATCAGCTGGATTTAGGTGGTGGGGGCCCGGGGCCCAGTTTGGTGGGGGGCCCTGGGCCTAGTTTGGTGGGGGGCCCATTGCATTAAAAAGGTCTAACTCTAATGGTTAGAAGATTTTTAAGTTTCTCCTTGGAAAACTTTCGCCACTCAGGGAAGAGTGTCGACACACCAGCGAAACCTGGTGAAAGCACTGATGTCCATACAGGGGTGACAGATAGGGAGGAAACGGGAAAAATAAATGCACCAGCAGCGAACGCAGCTACAATAACTCCTAGCAAACAGAATTACAATCTATGTAAATAATATGCCTTGGGTATCTGCAGGCACGGTATATCTGGTAAAACAGGTAGTACATTCACCTTTGACCATCCCAAAAAATGCCGCACCCACATGACAACAGGAGAGTGAAACTTCCCCTCCTGTAACTTCTTTCACCCAGAAATGTGTCACTCATCAATCCATGAAAGAAAATGCTACAATGCATACTGCCAGGCACATCATCTAAAGGGGACTAGAAGACACAGACCAGCCAGACTATGGGAAGCAAAAGAGGGGAGCCACAACCTCTCCAAGGACAGGTTTTTTTTTTAGGGCCAGGAGGAAAAAAATACTGGCAAGAAATGACAATAATCCTACACCAACTGAAAACACTTCTGGAGCAGAGGCACGGACATTAGCCTCTACTCCAAAACAACAGATATTAGAGCCAGCAAATAAAACCCCCCTAAATTTCACTAATACAACGACATTTGTCTTTGCAAACAAGGTCTAAAACCGTTAAAAAACAACAAAATTCCTTACATCAAGGGACTGCTCACGGAGTCAAATGCAATGTTTGCAGCATTCACAGAGACCCACATAAAGGATCATTATGGCAACGAAATACGGATCCCAGGTTATAACCTATTCCTATGCGACAGACTAAACAGGCAACAAGGGAAGGGAAGGGGGTTGGCCTGTATGTCACAGAGTCGCTCATTTGCTCAGAACTACTAAACACCTCAAATGATGAAGTTGAAGTTTTGGCGGTAAAGATTGAAAACCAAAACATTATCATTGTGGTAGTATACAAGTCTCCAGATGCAACTTCCCAGCAATTCCAGGAGCAGCTTGTGAAAACTGATCACTGTCAAGAAAATCTCCCAACTTCTGCCTCAAACATCTTACTACTAGGAGATTTCAACTTGAGACACCTAAAATGGAGAAGTATAGCAAACAATGTTTTAGCAGAGATCACCCCAGGAGGCAGCTTAAATGAAAATTCACATACACACGAACTATTAAATCTCTGCACCAAATTCACCTTAAACCAGCAAATAGTAGAGCCCACAAGACTAGAAAATACGCTGGACCTCATCTTAACTAACAACGACAATCTGATACGTAATATAACCGTATCAAAGACAATACACTCAGATCACAACATAATAGAGGTACAGACATATATGCACAGGGCTTCTGACCAGCAAAATGTGAGCAGTCATGAAGGTCTCTTCACGAAATTTAATTTCAATAAGAAAAACATACAATGGGATCAAGTAAACCATGTCCTAAATGAAACAAGCTGGGAAGATAATATAAAGTCTCTGATGACTCTATCAAAATCCAAAGAGTGCAGAATGTCAGATTCTATGCTCATGACCGTCAGGTTCACAAACCATCTTTGCTTCATGCTCCTTCGTAGCCAGTTCTCACTACCATACTGTTGTTCACATACTGACCACGATCAAGCAGTCATTCATACTGCATCAACCTGCACACCCAGGATGATTTGCTGTGAGTCATCCTCGTATCATGCAGCTGAGACGGGCTCGCACCGATGATGCAACACCAGCGATCAGATGACTCAACATGACAGTCCCACGACAATTCAAATTCTTGCATACATTTTCTTTTTGCGATCTGTTAAGTTCTCAGTATAATGTGTGTCATAATATTTTTCATCATTTGGTGGGGGCACCTTCTGGTGGGGGCATGGGCCCCGAGGCTCCTCTCCTAAATCCAGCCCTGACTAATGTTTTTTTGTGTCTGCATAAGCAACTGCATAAACCAGATCTTAATATTGTAAATAGGTCATTACCACTGTAACTTGCATAGCTATCAAAATTATGAGGCACAATCCCCGAGCCCATTAGGTTTGTATACTTACAATAATGAATACTACCATATAAAAAGCCGCTTGTTATGAAGAGCATTTCGGGCAAATTAGGTCAGTTTTTTCCAGGATGTAACTCACACCAGCTGACTGACACCCAGGTACCCAGTTTACTAATGGGGAACATAGACGACCGGTGTAAAAAAAAGAAAACACGCCAAATGTTTTTACCCTCGCCATGAATCGAACCCAGGTCCTCGTGGTGTAAAGCAAGAGCTTTAGCCACCAACCCATGGGGGACCGTTATCTGGTGGGAGTGAACAGCCGGGGAAGCGAAGCGGACGGGAGATGCCATTTGTAATTTTTGAGCACTGGTTGTTATGGAAAATTCAGCTAATACTCTGGCATCTTCATGGCCAAATTGGGGTTTTTCAGCCCGAATTTGTAATAAGGACCTGTGTTAATGTCTGCTGCTGAAGAATTGGGACAGGAAATTTGCAGGACCTCAAGAATTATGTGTGGATGGTAGAAGATAAGGGATACGACCATCACTCACAGGGAAATGTGCCATTAGTCCTTTCATTTAAATCTCTAATTGGCTAATGTAGGGTCTAGGTGTCAGGCAGGTGGTGGTGCGATCCATCTACAGTAATTAAATTATAAGTGGAAATATGAATTTCTTTTGTGTACCCAGCAAGCCTAATCATATACAGTCCACAACTTTAATTTACCAGAGTAACTGGTTTTAATATTGTAATTATTATTTTAATGTTAGGTCTAGCTTTTTTTGTGAGAGTGGTGAAGAAGTGGGCATCGAGGGAGTAACAGTTCAGCGACATACTGTGATTTACCTCACCTAAATTTCTTGCATGTAATAATTCAGGTAAAATCCTGTAAACCTCATGCAGGTATTAATAATAATTCACAGTATATTTAAGGTTTTCACAGCGGCAGGAATAAAAGGGTTAACCAACAGAAATTCAATAGAATTCACATAAGAGAAAGTAATGAAGGAGCTAAAAGAGTCGGGCACATCAACAGTCATAGTACCTGACAATGTGTCACCGAGTACAGAGCAAGAAGGACTGGAAGAACTGTGTGAAAAGCTGTATCACAGATTTATGGCATATCATTTGAAATGGGAAAACTACTGGACAGATTAAAAACTGCAAATGTGTTCCCGATATTCGTATAAGCAGGGGGTACTGACAAAAAAAACAGTGAACTACATACCAGTATCATGAACATGTATAGTGTCGAAAATTTTTACATAATTTTCCTGAAGGTAGAACATACAAATGAATATAATAATTGTGTATTAAAATGTGATGCTTTATGGACACTTCAGGAAATTTTAATTGAAGGGGGGGGGGGTGGAACAACCGGAGAGTGATGCAGAAAGGGGACACCATATTGAAACTGAATGTGCGAACACTGGTCCTTTAACTGTGCAATGTAATCGGTTGTCATCAAAGTTCAGTTGGTGAATATCGGCATCAATCCATAATTTAGAAATTGCTGACACGTTCCCACAGAAGAATTGGGATGAACAGTGTGAAAAAGCTTTACAATTCTGCAACAAGAATGGAAAAATATAGGACACCAATTCTCCAAGGAGCACACCTTAGCTAAGTGATGCTCACCCATAACGTACAGTAGTTTTGTATTGGCCATCATAAATTCTAGCTGTTGTGGTAGCATTAGGGTGTTTCCAAAAACGTAATTATGATCCACTGATTAAATGGTAAGTGGTAATAAGAATTTCCTTTCTAATAACACTATTATAATTTATGTGCAATAATTACATTATGTGTACCCAGTCCACATAACTTTAATTTATCAGAGTAGCTGGTTTTAATATTGTAATTGTTAATTTAATGTCAGATCTAGCTTTATGTGAGAGTGGTGAAGTGGGCATCGAGGGAGTTACAGTCCTGCAACCTACTGTGACAAAGTCCCACTTATCACTTATCACCCAAATTACTTGCACGTAATAATTATGCAGCTAATTGCTCACATAATATTAATAATTTATATCTAGATCCAAAGGTTGGTTAAGCACTGTGAAAGGAGAGACGACTTTTTAAAGAAAATCAACATAGATATAGGGAAAATAAGACCTTCCTCATTAATCTACTGGAGTTCTATGGCAGGATAACAGAGATTAATCAAGAAAGACAAAGGTGGATGGACTGCATATTCTTGAACTGCAAAAAAGCATTTGACACTGTACCCCACCAGGGTTTGATTCACAAATTAGAGAAACAAGTAGAGAAAGAAGGTAGAGTGCTACACAGTAGAGTGTAAATGCTTCAGGATGAGAAAATATAACGAGTGGGGCTCCCCAACGATCAGTAAATGACCCACCACTAGGGATTGAATCCTATGTATCATCGTTTTCTGGGGACGTAAAGGAAATGAAAAAAAAAAATAAAAAAAAGGAAGAGGATAGAGACAGGCTATAGGAGTACATGGATAAGCTGAAAAGGTGATCAGACAATTGGTGGTTACTGAATTTTATCCCAAATAAATACTAGGTCATGCAAACTAGGAAGAGGGGAGAGGAGATCAGAGAAGAAATACTGCTCTAGTTGCAAAACAAAAAATACAATTATATCACCAGAGGAGTACATAAATTACATTATATCAGCAGCATATGCGAGACTGAGTAATCTCAGAATTGCCTTTAGAAACCTAAACAAAAAGTCTCGTATGACTTTGCACATGCCATGTTAAAGTTGTAATGTTGTATGTAGCACCAGCTTGAAGCCTTCATTCACCTGGTCAAGCATGTACAAAAACTCAAGAAGGTCCAGAGATTTGTAACAAGATTTGCCCCGAAGCTGAGAGGACTGAGTTATGAGGAGAAACTAAAGAATTCACAATTCTATATGAGAGGACTAGGGAAGACATGATTATGACATACAAGATATTTTGCAAATTTGACAGGGTAGGATAGAGTAGAATATTTGAAATGCGAGGCACTGGAGCGATCGGGCATAAACCCTAAAGATAGATGAACCACAGAGACTATGGGAAATAGTTTTCAGTCTCAGGGTGACAAATAAGAGGAATGATCTAGACGAGGAAATGGTAGAAGCAAACTCAATACATTGTTGCAAGATTAAGTATGAATGAGCCCATGAGATCAGGAACCAATAATGTCGGTGATTGTAGTTTAAGAGCAGTGGCCAGGAGCTTAGACTCGACCCACACACACACACACACACACACACACACACACACACACACACACACACACACACACACACACACACACACACACACACATACACACCATAAACATACAAAAGACCAAGTATCTATTGAAGAGAACCTTTGACAAGATAACTAATACACACACAAACATACACACGTGGATGTAACAGTGCAGATGTAGGCAAAAACCAGACGAACAAGTGACTAGAGAATACCTGCGTGAAACCAGGATATTTAATAGCTGCTGACTCTCAGAAAGCAGTTACCTCTGAGAGATATTGTGAATACGATCAAACACAAGCATTAGAGATGAAACACTCAGGTAGTAGGGATGAAACACTTAAGCAGTAGGGATGAAACACTCAAGCAGTAGGGATGAAACACTCACCTGCAGTAGATCTAGGAGGACGGGAAAAACACGAAGCTGACGCTAGTGCAGAGCGCAGTAGAATGAATCCTGCCACGTCGCTACTCACTGCACTTTCCCACAACACAGCTACACATACACGCACGCACGTACGTACGCACGCACACCCACCCACCAACACACACACACACACACACACACACACACACACACACACACACACACACACACACACACACACACACACACACACACACACTGCACTGCACTGGATCAGAAAATACTTGACAGGGAGGCAACAACGAGTCATGGTACGTGATGAGGTATCACAGTGGGCACCTATCACGAGTGGGGTCCCACATGGGCCGGTGCTATTTCTGGTTTATGTGAATGACATGATGAAAGGGTTATACTCAGAAGTGTCCCTGTTCGCAGATGATGTGAAGTTAATGAGGAGAATTAAATCAGATAAGGATCAGGTAGGACTCCAAAGAGACCTGGACAGGCTCGACACCTGGTCCAGCAACTGGCTTCTCGAATTTAACCCCTCCAAATGCAAAGTCATGAAGATCGGGGAAGGGCGAAGAAGACCGCAGACGGAGTATAGGCTAGATGGCCAAAGACTGCAAACCTCCCTCAAGGAGAAAGATCTTGGGGTGAGTATAACGCCGAGTACGTCTCCGGAAGCACACATCAACCAGATAACTGCTGCAGCATATGGGCTCCTGGCAAACCTGAGAATAGCATTCCGATACCTTAGTAAGGAATCGTTCAAGACACTGTACACCTTGTACGTCAGGCCCATACTAGAGTATGCAGCACCTGTTTGGAACCCACACTGGATCAAGCACGTCAAGAAATTAGAGAAAGTGCAAAGGTTTGCGACAAGGTTAGTTCCAGAGCTAAGGGGAATGTCCTACGAAGAAAGGTTGAGGGAAATCTGCCTGACAACACTGGAGGACAGGAGGGTTAGGGGAGACATGATAACAACATACAAAATACTGCGTGGAATAGACAAGGTGGACAGAGACAGGATGGTCCAGAGAGGGGACACAGAAACAAGGGGCCATAACCGGAAGCTGAAGACCCAGATGAGTCAAAGAGATGTTAGAAAGTATTTCTTCAGTCATAGAGTAGTCAGGAAGTGGAATAGCCTAGCAAGTGAGGTAGTGGAGGCAGGAACCATACATAGCTTTAAGATGAGGTATGATAAAGCTCATGGAGCAGGGAAAGAGAGGACCTAGTAGTACTCAGTGAAGAGGCGGGGCCAGGAGCTGAGTCTCGACCCCTGCAACAACAATTAGGTGAGTACACACACACACACACACACACACACACACACACACACTCACAAACACACACACACACACACACACACACACACACACACACACACACACACACACACACACACACACATACACACACACCCACACCCACACACACCCACACACCCACACACACACACGACACACACACACACACACACACACACACACACACACACAAACACACACACACACACACACACACACACACACACACACACACACACACACACACACACACACACACACACACACACACACACACACACACACACACACACACAAGAGAGAGAGAAGGGTAGGTAGATTGCATTTTCTTGGATTGTAAGAAGGCGTTTGACAGTTCCACATAAGAGATTAGTGCATAAAATGGAGGACCAAGCAGGGATAACAGGGAAGGCGCTACAGTGGATCAGGGAATATCTGTCAAGAAGACAACAGCAAGTCATGGTACGTGGTGAGGTGTCAGAGTGGCAGTTTGAGGCTGGAAGCAGGTACAAAAGTGCATAGCTGGAAGATACACAGAAGAATCAACAGTATGTCTTCGGCTAATAACCGCACGCACTCCATTCCCATACTTGTTAGTGGTTAAAAAAAACTATTAAAGGCACATGAGGGGAGGGGGAAGGGGTTAAGTAATGGGTCCCAGTGATTTTGACAGCTGCAGTGTGGAAAAATACTTATAAATTTACAATCTTGTAAAATTGTAATGAATTAAGGTGTCCCGTAGCTCGATTACTTGTGCACTAGGCTCACACGCCGAGGTCCGTGGTTCGATCCCCAGTACGGGTGGAAACATTAGGACGTACTTCCTTGAGACACCTGCTGTCCATGTTCACCTATCAGTAAAATAGGTACCTGGGCGTTAGTCAACTGGTGTGGGTCGTATCCTGGGAACAAAATTGACCTAATTTGCCCGAAATGCTCTGCATAACAAGTGGCTTTCTATATACATAGTAGTATGTTATTGATGTCAGCCAGGCCTGTATACCTTGTACATATACTTGTAGAAATAAAGATTATTATTATTATTATTACTATTATTATTATTATTATTATTATTATTATTATTATTATTATTATTATTATTATTATTATTATTTATTATTATTATTATTATTATTTATTATTATTATTATTATAATACTTGAAGACTCGAATTTAGTTACCAAAACATTACATTGTAGCTAATATGCAGTTATGATTTATTTCTAATACCAAATATTTAAGTAAGTAATGGTTGAATTTAATCAGGTTTAAGTGGTTGAGATATTTACAATAAGCAAAGTCAGATTTTTTTTTCAGAATGACTGGTAATATGTCGCTGGGGATAAAATACTTTTGACATTTCTTGAACATTTTTAAGTGAATTGTCTTGGAATTCGTGTTTTTTTCGCAAAGTTTATATTTGTTTATGTCTAAATTAGTTGGTGATGCAAACTTCCAGAGTAACCTGTAGCCCAAATGAATTATTTTTAATATTAATATTCTGGGGAGAGCTAAACCCGTAGGGAGGAAAGCATTCAGGTTTAACTCAAGGAATTGGAGCACAGATCCAATTCCCAAGATCAAGAACCCCTCACCAGCATCAAGGAACCTTCAAGACAGCCCAGATGCTGCCGGATACTAGTGACGTCCAAGGGTCTACTGAACTTGTCAGATGCACCATAGATATGTCTCGTCATCCATAACAGAATAATGAGAGATGGATTGATTGGCATCAGTTTTCCCTCAGTCTCAGCACAATGAAGTACATTTAAAGATTTTCTTCGCATTATGTTCAAACTACCAGCGAAAAGTCAAAGATTTTATTGTACTCCGTCTTCAAAAGTATACGTCATTGCCAGTTATTATGTTTTATTAATACATCGGCCGTCTCCCACCGAGGCAGGGTGACTCGAAAAAAAAATCATCATCATGCACTCCATCACTGTCTTCCAACAGGGGTACCAACACTACAGTACAGATCAAAAATTACAACACGTCTCTACCCGCTTACAGGTCACAACCACTGTTGTTCAGCCTTTTGATATTTACTGTTGTTACGCCTTTTGACATTTATATTATTTAAAATATAAAAAGAAACAGCTCTAGGGCCAGCAGGTACCTCTATACAAATTATGAAGCATAAATTTAAATGGTCAATGAATTATGAGGAAGGACACAAAATCCCACCTACATATATATATATATATATATATATATATATATATATATATATATATATATATATATATATATATATATATATATATATATATGGCATCTAGACATACACCTAACTTATACACACTACAGGCTGTAGGCATTACGGCTCAGGGCTGATTCTATACAATATCATCATTGTACAATACAATACAACACAATACTTTATTTGGACATGATACATAGGATGTGTCGAGTGTACTCTCTACGGACTGAACCAAGATGCCCTCCATCGAGCAACTTTACCAACAGCTTAAGGAAGAATTGAAGATGGCGAAGATGGAGATTCGGCGACTGACCGAGGAAAACAAGAAGATTCGTAGTAGCCCTCCTGTTCTGAGTCCTCAGGTCAAGAAGGGAAACTGGTCAGTGGCTGGACAGCATGGAACGAAGTTGACGATCAAGAAGACGAATGGAAAGGTTGAAACGATGAAGAAGAAAGAGACTGCTGTGGAAACTGTTGTGGAAACATCTAATGCATTCTCTGTGCTACCCGACGAATGTGACTCGATTACTGGGAACATCACGACGAACGACACCAAGGAAGGTAAGAATATTGTTGTTGTTGGGGATAGCCAAGTTAGGTACATGGATAGGGCTTTCTGCTTGAAGGACAGGAGTAGGAGACAGAGGGTTTGCTTTCCTGGGGCTGGGATGGAGGATATTGTTAGCCGTCTGGACGACATCATGAGAGGTAATGGGAGAAATCCTATTATCTGTCTCAGTGCTGGAGGCAATGATGTTGGCAGACATAGGAGTGAGGACCTGATTAGCAGGTATAGGTCAGCAATAGAAATAATTAGGAGGAAGGGTGGGAACCCTGTCATATGTGGTATTTTGCCAAGGAGAGGAGTTGGAAATGAATGGCTGTCCAGGGCAATTGGTGTCAATTGCTGGCTGGACAAATACTGTAAGGAAAATGCGGTAACATTCATTGACAACTGGGACCTCTTCTATGGCAGAAATGACATGTATGCCAGGGATGGGGTTCACTTATTTAGGTCTGGGGTGGGGGCACTGGCAACTGCAATGGAGGGAGCTGTTAGGACTTTAAACTAGGAATAGTTAGTGGTATGGGTTTTGGCAGGAAAACAGTGAAGTCCCAGTGTAGTAATATTATGAGTTCTAGGGGAACTAGTAATAAGCAGAACGAGGTAGATATTGAAAAGCCAGTGACACTAGGTGATAAGGACAGTAATAGGTTTAGTAGAAAAACAGAAATGAGCAGGAAGGGTAAAGAGAAAGGAGAGTCTTTCAATGTATAATATGCTAATAGCCGTAGTGCTAGGAATAAAATGGACGAGTTGAGATTAGTTGCTAGTGCAGGTAACATTGATGTATTTACCATAACTGAGACGTGGTTTAATTCAAAAAGTCGGGACATGCTTGCAGAATGTCACATTCAGGGTTTTAAATTGTTCCAAGTAGATAGAAGTATCGGGAAGGGGGTTGGGGTGGCATTGTATGTCCGAGATCGCTTGAACTATTGCATAAAAACGGGTATTAAGTCTGAAGCAACACATAAAGGGTCTGTTTGGATAGAATTTTCAGAGGGGCATGAAAAATTTATTTTAGGTGTGATATACCATCCCCCAAACTTAGATAGGGACCAAGGGAGACTACTGTGGGAGGAAATTGTTAAGGCCACAAGGCACGATAATGTAGTAATTCTAGGAGACTTGAACTTTAGTCATATTGATTGGAATTTCTTGACTGGGAATTTAGAATCATACGACTTCTTAGAAGTAGTTCAGGATTGTTTTTTGAAGCAGTTTGTGACAGAACCTACAAGGGGTAATAACCTGCTTGACTTAGTTCTGGCAAACAATGAATCCCTTGTTAATAATTTAGAAATTTCAGAGGAACTGGGTGCTAGCGACCACAAATCAATTACATTTAGCATTGAATGGAAGTACGATAGTAGCGATAACTCAGTAACAGTCCCAGATTTTCGCTTAGCAGATTACGATGAGCTTAGAGAACACTTATCATCTGTTGACTGGGGTAACGAAGAGAGCTATCAATATGACAGTTTTCTGAACACAATACATGCTGCTCAAAGAACGTTTATCCCATATAAAGAAATTAGATCAAATAGAAATGACCCAAAATGGATGAATAATAGGCTCAAATATCTACCAGGGCATAAGAAAGGAATTTACAGGCGTATCAAAAGAGGTGAGGGTCATCTTATGAATCAGTATATTGACATTAAGAGGGACATTAAAAAGGGGATAAGAAAAGCTAAAAGGGACTATGAAATTAAAGTTGCTAGGGATTCTAAAACTAACCCAAAGAGTTTTTTCCAGGTATATAGAACAAAAGTTAGAGATAAGATAGGTCCCCTTAAAAATAACTATGGACATCTTACTGACAAAGAGAATGAAATGTACTCGATTTTAAATAATTATTTTCTCTCGGCTTTTACACAGGAAGACACTAACAATATTCCAGTAATTAATTTTTATAGTGGGCTAGAAGAAGATAAATTATGTAACATCACAGTCACTAGTGAAATGGTTGTGAAGCAGATAGACCGACTGAAGCAAAATAAGTCGCCGGGTCCTGATGAGGTTTTTTCAAGGGTTCTTAAGGAATGCAAAATGGAAGTCTGTGAACCATTAACTAATATTTTTAATTTATCTCTTCAAACAGGTGTAGTGTCTGATACGTGGAAGATGGCTAAAGTAATTCCTATTTTTAAAACAGGGGACAAGTCGTTACCGTCAAATTACCGCCCAATAAGCCTGACCTCAATTGTAGGCAAATTACTAGAGTCAATTATAGCTGAGATTATAAGAAGCCATCTCGATAAGCATAGCTTGATTAACGATACTCAGCATGGATTCACAAGAGGCCGGTCTTGTCTAACTAATTTATTAACTTTCTTCAGTAAAGCTTTTGAGGCTGTTGACCACGATAAAGAATTTGATATTATTTACTTAGATTTTAGTAAGGCTTCTGATAGAGTTCCGCACAAAAGACTGTTAAAGAAAGTGGCAGCTCATGGCATTGGGGGAAAAGTGCTCTCGTGGATCGAATCATGGCTCACAGACAGGAAGCAGAGAGTGTCCATAAATGGGGTTAAATCCGAGTGGGGATCGGTAACAAGTGGCGTTCCACAGGGATCAGTCTTGGGCCCGTTGTTGTTTATAATATATATCAATGATCTTGATGAAGGAATTAGTAGTGATATGAGCAAATTCGCCGATGACACAAAGATAAGTAGGATAATTGATTCAAACGTAGATGTTAGGGAATTTCAGAAAGATTTAGACAAACTCTGTTCTTGGTCAGAAAAGTGGCAGATGCAGTTCAATGTAGATAAATGCAAGGCTCTGAAGCTCGGGAGTGTCCATAACCCTAGCACTTACAAGTTAAATAATGTAGAACTTAGCCATACAGATTGCGAAAAGGACTTGGGGGTTATGGTAAGCAGCAACCTTAAACCAAGACAGCAGTGCTCAAGCGTACGTAATAAGGCAAATAGATTATTGGATTTATATCAAGAAGTGTAAGCAACAGAAGTCCAGAGGTCATACTGCAGCTTTATACATCATTACATAAGAACATAAGAATGGAGGAACACTGCAGAAGGCCTACTGGCCAATGCGAGGCAGGTCCTTATCAAAACGACTACTACCTAAAGCTTCCCTGGAAATAACTCCCGTACCCAATGACACCAATCAAACCCAGCCCTTCCCACTCATATATTTGTCCAGTCTCTTCTTAAAGCTACCCAAGGTCCTAGCCTCTATCACCCCACTGGGAAGACTGTTCCACGCATCTACAACTCTGTTAGAAAACCAGTACTTACCTATGTCCTTTCTAAATCTAAATTTATCCAACTTAAATCCATTATTCCTGGTTCTTACCTGGTTCGACACCCTCAGTACTTTATTAATATCTCCCTTGTTTATTCCCGTCATCCACTTATACACTTCAATGATATCTCCCCTCATTCTTCGCCTCTCCAGAGAGTGGAGATTTAAGGCTTTGAGTCTATCTTCATACGGGAGGTTCCTTACACAGTAAATCATTTTAGTCATTCTTCTCTGTATGTTCTCTAATGAGTCTATATCCATCCTGTAGTAAGGGGACCAAAACTGAGCAGCATAATCCAAATGAGGCCTCACTAGTGATGTATAGATTTGTAAAATAACTTTTGGACTTCTGTTACTTATACTTCTTGAGATAAATCCAAGTAATCTGTTGGCCTTGTTGCGCACACTAAGGCAGTGCTGTCTTGGCTTTAGATTTCTGCTTACCATGACTCCCAAGTCTTTTTCACATTCTGTATGATCAAGCTCTACTTCACCTAGATTATAGCTTCGAGGGTTATTTTCATTACCAAGGGCAAGTACCTTACACTTATCCACATTGAACTTCATCTGCCATTTATCAGACCAAGACATTAATTTGTCCAAATCGTTCTGGAGTTCATTGATATCCTCCTCAGAGTGAATTATACGGCATATCTTTGTATCATCAGCAAATTTACTCATATCACTCGTAATCCCTTCATCAAGGTCATTAATGTAAATTATGAACAAGAGAGGGCCTAAAACTGATCCTTGTGGAACGCCACTAGTGACTAATCCCCATTCAGATTTCACTCCATTAATGGTAACTCTCTGCTTTCTATTGGTAAGCCATGCCTCAATCCATGCTAGAACTTTACCTCCTATACCATGAGCTGCCACTTTTCTTAAGAGTCTCTTGTGAGGTACTCTGTCGAAGGCTTTACTAAAATCCAAATAAACAATATCATATTCCTTATCACTGTCAACTGCCTCAAATGTTCTATTGAAGAACGTCAGTAAGTTTGTCAGGCAGGAACGACCTCTCGTGAATCCATGCTGAGATTCATTTATCAAGTTATGCTCTTCAAGGTGACTTCTGATAATGTCAACTATAATTGATTCTAATAACTTGCCCACTATAGATGTCAGGCTTATTGGACGGTAATTTGAAGGAGTGGACTTATCCCCTGATTTGAATATAGGAACCACATTAGCCATCTTCCACAACTCTGGCACTACACCGGTAAGGATGGACGCATTGAATACACTCGTTAATGGCTGACTAAGCTCCATCTTGCATTCCTTAAATACCCTTGAAAACAACTCATCGGGTCCCGGGGACTTATTTTGTTTCAGTTTGTCTATCTGTTTAATAACCATGTCCCTCGTGACAGTAATATTAGTTAACTTAAATTCATCAGGAACTAAATAATTGTTAATTACTGGAATCTCATTTACATCTTCCCGTGTAAAAACTGACAAAAAATAGTCATTAAATAAGGAACACATTTCCAGTTCATTATCCGTCAGCTGTCCATTCCCAGTTTTCAGAGGTCCTACTTTTTCCTTCACCTTCGTCCTATACACTTGAAAGAACCCCTTTGGATTAGTCTTTGATTCATTAGCAACTCTAATTTCATAGTCACGTTTAGCCTTTCTAATCGCCATTTTTACTTCTCTTTTAAGCTGAACATATTGGTCAGTAAGGTTAACCTCTCCTCTTCTGATGCGCCTATAAATTCCCCTTTTCTCCCCTAATAGATGCTTTAGCCTCCTGTTAACCCATCTGGGATCGTTATTATTAGACCTAATTTCTCTCTGGGGAATGTATATACTCTGGGCACTGTGTACATTATTAAGAAAACAGTCATAAAAGCAGATCCCTTCATATTCATAAGTATGATTATTGTCAATAAAATCATTAGCTAGATAACTCCAATCAAGATTAGACAGATGTTCCCTATGTCCATTATAATCGGCAGAACGAAAATCAGGGATTTTTTCTGTATTATCATTATTCTTGCATTCCCAATTAATGCTAAAAGTGATGGATTTGTGATCACTTGCGCCAAGCTCTTCAGTGATCTCCAGATTATTCACGAGTGTTTCCTTATTTGACAAGACTAGGTCTAGCAAATTATTACCCCTGGTAGGTTCAGTTACGCTCTGTTTCAGAAAACAGTCCTGAACTGTTTCCATAAAGTCACTGGTCTCTAGATTACCTGTCAAAGAATTCCAGTCAATTTGACTAAAGTTAAAGTCCCCTACTATGACTATGTTACTGTGTCCAGAAGCCCTAACAATTTCGTCCCAAAGAAGTCTCCCTCTATCGTGATCCAAGCCTGGAGGTCGGTATATTACACCTAGAATTAGTTTTTCTTGACCCTCCACGAACTCTACCCAAACAGACTCTGTTACTGCTCCATCTATTTTTATACCTGTTTTTATGCAACAATTAATATTTTCTCGAACATACAATGCAACTCCTCCCCCCTTCCCATTACATCTATCCACATTGAACAACTTAAATCCCTGAATATTACACTCAGCAGTCATATCCCGACTCTTTAAATCATACCACGTTTCAGTTAATGCAATGATATCAAAGTTCCCAGCACATGCTACCAAACGTAGTTCATTAATTTTATTTCTTGCACTTCGACTGTTAGCATAAAATACCATCATATGTTTTTTCTTCTGCACATTTTTCCTATTCATCTTTGTTTTTACACAATTTCTGAAATTATCATTACCCAGAGTTACTCCATGACAGTTACTATTAAGATTCTTAATATCAGAGCATAAGTCAATATATCCATACTCATTATTAATCATTTCTAAACCCATACCTCTAACTAATCCTAGTTTAAAGTCCTAACAACCCCCTCAACTGAGTTAGCAAGAAAACCCACACCTGCCCTGGATAAGTGAACCCCATCCCTGGCATACATGTCATTTCGGCCATAGAAGTTGTCCCAGTTGTCAATGAATGGTACTGCATTATCCTTACAGTGTTTATCCAGCCAACAATTAATACCAATTGCTCTGGACAACCATTCATTACCAACACCTCTTCTTGGCAAAATGCCACATATAACAGGGCGCCCCCCCTTCTTCCTAATTATGTCTATAGCTGTCCTGAACTTTCTAACTAAATCCTCACTTCTACGCTTGCCTACATCATTGCCTAGAGCACTGAGGCAAATAATAGGATTAACTCCATTACCGTTCATGATGTTGTCAAGCCGGCTAACAATGTCCTCCATCCCAGCCCCAGGAAAGCATACCCTTTGTCTCCTACTCCTGTCCTTCAAGCAGAATGCCCTATCCATGTATCTAACCTGGCTATCTCCAACAACAACAATATTTAAAGTAAAAGGACACAAGTGCAACTAATGTGACATTTATTGGGGCAACGTTTCGCTCTCCAGGAGCTTTATCAAGCTCCTGGAGAGCGAAACGTTGCCACAATAAATGTCACATTAGTTGCACTTGTGTCCTTTTACTTTACATATTGTCGGTAATTCTACCAACTTTATTACAACAACAATATTCTTACCTTCCTTGTTGTCGTTCGTCGTGACGATCCCAGTAGTCGACTCACATTCGTCGGGTAGCACCGAGAATGCGTTGGAGGTTTCCACAGGAGTTTCAACAGCAGTCTCTTTCTTCTTCATCGTTTCTGGCTTTCCATTCGTCTTCTTGATCGTCAACTTCGTCGTCCCCTGCTGTCCAGCCACTGACCACGATCCCTTCTTGACCTGAAGACTCGAAACAGGAGGACTACTACGAATCCTCTTGTTTTCCTCGGTCAATCACCGTATCTCCATCTTCGCTGCCCTCAATTCTTCCTTAAGTTGCTGGTAAAGTTGCTCGATGGAGGGCATCTTGGTTCAGTCCACGGGAGCAAACAAGACACTTCTTCACAGAGTTAAGTACAGGTCACCACTGAGTTAAGTACAGGTCACCACTTAAATCCAACTTAAATCCATTATTCCTGGTTCTTACCTGTAAAGTAAAAGGACACAAGTGCAACTAATGTGACATTTATTGTGGCAACGTTTCGCTCTCCAGGAGCTTTATAAAGCTCCTGGAGAACGAAACGTTGCCACAATAAATGTCACATTAGTTGCACTTGTGTCCTTTTACTTTACATATTGTCGGTAATTCTACCAACTTTATTACAATCTGGTTCTTACCTGGTTCGACACCCTCAGTACTTTATTAATGTCTCCCTTGTTTATGCCCGTCATCCACTTACACACTTCAATGATATCTCCACTCATTCTACGCCTCTCCAGAGAGTGGAGATTTAAGGCTTTAAGTCTTCATATGGGAGGTTCCTTACACAGTAAATCATTTTAGTCATTCTTCTCTGTATGTTCTCTAATGTCCATCCTGTAGTAAGGGGACCAAAACTGAGCAGCATAATCTAAATGAGGCCTCACTAATGATGTATAGAGCAGTAAAATAACTTCTGGACTTCTGTTACTTATACTTCTTGAGATAAATCCAAGTAATCTGTTGGCCTTGTTGCGCACACTAAGGCACTGCTGTCTTGGCTTTAGATTTTTGCTTACCATGACTCCCAATTCTTTTTCACATTCTGTATGACCAAGCTCTACTTCACCTAGATTATAGCTTCGAGGGTTATTTTCATTACCAAGGACAAGTACCTTACACTTATCCACATTAAACTTCATCTGTAATAAAGTTGGTAGAATTACCGACAATATGCAAAGTAAAAGGACACAAGTGCAACTAATGTGACATTTATTGTGGCAACGTTTCGCTCTCCAGGAGCTTTATCAAGCCATTACAAACAACACATGGACACAGAGGGTATATAAAGGCTCAGAGTGAGGTGTAATACTAGTGAGGTACCATTTCGATGTTCACTAGTGGTAGTAGTAGTAGTAGTGGTAGTGACAAAAGTAATACAATATGGTAGAGCAATTAATTCGTACATGAGTAAAAGGATATAAAAGCTATTACTTGGGTAACATAAAAATAGGTTGGACAAATATAGACTGGAATGAGGCAGCTTGTTTCAGTGTTCACTCTCTGTGCTGTGTGTAGTATAACAGGAGAGACTATGTGATGGCAGGGTTTACTGTTTTCAGGAGGATTCTTGCTAAGACTTCGGAGATGGTGAAGCTGCCGTTGTTTTGTTTAATTGTATTCGAAACAGCGATCAGTGCTGATTCGAGGCTGTTAGGTAAGACACATATGCAACAGTTAGGTATCTTTATTTCGAAACGTTTCGCCTACACAGTAGGCTTCTTCAGTCGAGTACAGAAAAGTTGATAGAAGCAGAAGAGACTTGAAGACGATGTAATCAGTCCATCACCCTTAAAATTTTTGAGGTGGTCAGTCCCTCAGTCTGGAGAAGAGCATTGTTCCAAAGTCTGAAACAATATGGAGTTGAAGCGAACGAACGAACGAAAGTTCAGGTAAGATCCCAAATGGGATGAGCGGGGAAGACGGGACAGACGAAGAATAGTGCTGGAGAGGAGTGTTCTTAGTCGTAGAAAATGAGCCAAGGCTTAACCCAGCAGCGAAGGCGATCGTGGGACAGATATTGAGAAG